>NC_088867.1:31767177-31788575 GCF_032884065.1 Artemia franciscana | reverse complement strand
AGATGGTTCATTCTAACGTAAATTAAAAGTTATAGTGTCCTTTTTAAGTGACCAAAAAATCGGAGGGCACCGAGACCCCCTCCAACACACATTTTTCTCCAAGGTCACCGGATCAAAATTTTGAGATAGCCATTGTGTTTAACTTAGTCAAAAACCTAATAACTATGTCTTTGGGGATGACTAAATCCACCACAGTTCCCGGGGGAGGGGCGGCAACTTATAAACTTTGACCATTGTTAACACATAATAGTTGTTAATTATGAAGTGTACAGACGTTTCGGGGGGACTTTTTTTGTTTTGGGTTTAGGGTGGGTTGGGGGGGGGGGGGCAAGTTGAGTGGGAGGATCTTTCCATGCCGGAATTTTTCATGAGGGAAGAGAATTTCCATGAAGGGGTCGTAGGATTTTCTTGCATCATTTACAAAAAGACAATGAGAAAATTATTTTTTTTTCAACTGGAAGTAATGATCAACATTAAAACTTAAAACGAACATAAAATATTACTTATATAAGGGGGTTCATCTCTTCCACAATACCTTACTCTTTACGCAAAAAGTATTTTATATAACTCTAACTAGTTATTCTACGGCCTTTGTTATTCAAGGGTCATTCTGAAAGATGTGGGACAAAATTCAAGCTTTATTGTAAAGAACGAGGTATTGACGAGGGGGCAAACTCCCTCACAATAAAAATATACAATTATATAAGTTCGTTGCATAAGCTAATTCGTAAGGTACGAATGTATATTACTAACAAAAACGTTTATAAAAAAATAAAACAAATCTAGTTGTATTTTTAAGTAACCAAAAATTGGGAGGTAACTAGGCCTCCTCTCCCACCCCCTTTTTTTTTTAGCGAAATCGTCCGATCAAAACTATGAGAAAACCATTTAGCTTGTAATTAACATAAAAATTGCTTCTCCAGACTAAACATCCGTATGATATATGGGTAGATTATTGCAAAATATATCGTGCGAAGAGTATGTTCTGGCAGAATATGCTTCAATCTTTTGAGGATGCCAACTCCAAGTGCAACTTTGGTGGAGATAATGTCGCTATGATGCTTCTACGATAGATTAGAATCAATATGGAAGCCGAGGTACCGCAGTGATATAGCTTGTAAAATAGGTTTTTCACCAAATAGAACTTTACTGAATACATCAACAGAATCACCCACTCCACAGAATGTCAGTAAAAAATTTTCTTTACATTCACACACAGCAAACTTAAACTTGTAAACATCTCTAATCTTTTGAGAGTAATATGAGCTTTAGCTATTAAATTATCTGCAGATTTTGCAAATTTTGTTAGAAATAATGTTAGTAATATATGTATCCTTTAGATAAACGTGCATCATGTTCACGTAAACTAAATAAAGTAAAGGGCCCAGCACAGACATTTTGCTATTTATAATATTAGATATCGTCGTATGAGTTTCTACACCAGGTAACTACTTTAACCCATGAAATACAAGGCTATCAAGCATGGACTCTTGATCATAATTATCAAGCTTTTTTTCTATTCGACCAATTCTCTCCTACAAATTTTCAGTTTGAAATCTCAGACTACCTAGTAGAGCCTGCTCAATTTTTGTAAACTATGGATTAAACTCGAGCGTGGTTGAATCATAAACCTGGCTGATTATCAGTTCAGTACCTTATTTTTTCAGTGAATTTGGATCTTTGAACTTTTCAGTAACTGAAAGTAAATGAAAGTAAGGAGCAACATTAAAACTTAAAACGAACAGAAATTACTCCGTATATGATAGGGGCTTTTCCTCCTAACGCCCCGCTCTTTACGCTAAAGTTTGACTCTTTCTATTAACTTTATTTTTAAAACAGTAAGAAACTTTAGCGTAAAGAGTGGGGCGTTGAGGAGGAAAAGCCCCTTTCATATGCGGAGTAATTTCTGTTTGTTTTAAGCTTTAATGTTGCTCCTTACTTTCATTTAAAAAAGCTTGTTTTTTTTTATTTAATTTCTGGACGTTTTTGAATTAATGCATGTTTTGATCTTGGCTCTCCGCACATAATAATTAAAGCGAAATTTGCATATGAATTAATTGCAATTAATCGGAATATTTTGAGAAAAAGGAGCGAGGGATGAGGCCTAGTTGCACTCCAAGTTTTTGATCACTTAAAAAAGCAACTAGAACTTTTAATTTTTTACAAACGTTGTCATTGGCAAAAAATATACGTAATTACGAATGAACTTACGTAACGAACTTCTATATCCGTATGTTTTTATTGCGTATATGAGGGGGTTCAACCCTGGTCGATACCTCGCTCTTTACATTAAAGCTTAGATTTTGTCCCAATTCCTTAAGAATGACCTCTGAATCACAAAGACCGTAGAATAAATAGTTGAAATTACTAAAAATACTTTAGCGTAAAGAGTGAGGTATAACGAGAAGGTAAACCCCTGATATGCATAATAATTTTTGTTCGTTTTAAGTTTTAATGTTGCTCCTTACTTTGAGTAGAAACAAACTTTTCATATTTATTTTTTCATTGTTTTTTCAAATAATGCTCGAAAATCCTGCGCCACCTTAATTGAAATTCACTTCCCCCATGAGAGGTTTCTCCATGGAAATATCCTCCCATGTAACCCTCCCCCCTCAAATCCCCCCTAAACCAAAAAAAAATCCCCTGAAAACGTCTGTACACTTCCCAGTAACCATTGCTATATGTAAACACAGGTCAAAGTTTGTGACTTGCAGCCCCTCCCACGGGGACTGCGGGGGAGTGAGACGTCCCTAAATACATAGTTATTAGGTTTTTCGACGATGGTGAATAGAATGGCTATCGCAGAATTTTGATCCGGTGACTTTTGGGAAAAAATGAGTGTGGGAGGGGGAGTAGGTGCCCTCCAATTTTTTTGGTCACTTAAAAAGGGCACTAGAACTTTTAATTTCCATAAGAATTAGCCTTCTTGCGACATTCTAGGACCACTCAGTCGATAAGAACACCTCTGGAAAAAAAAAAAGGAAAAACAAACAAACAAAAAAAAAACAAATAAACACGCATCCGTGATCTGTCTTCTGGCAAAAAAATGCGAAATTTCACATTTTTGTAGATAGGAGCTTGAAACTTCTACTCCATGGTTCTTTGATACGCTGAATCTGATGGTGTTAAGATTGTATGACTTTTAGGGGGTGTTTCCCCCTATTTTCTAAAATGAGGCAAATTTTCTCAGGCTCGTAACTTTCGATGGGTATAACTGGTCTTGATGAAACTTATATATTTAAAATCAGCATTAAAATGCGATTCTTTCGATGTAACTACTGGTACTAGAGTTTCGGTTACTATTGAGCCGGGTCGCTCCTTACTACAGTTCGTTACCACGAACTGTTTGATTGGTTATATTTTCCAGCAGATGACTTCTTATTTTCTCCAGCTGGGCTTCAGTTGTAGCTAATTGTTCGTAAATCAGGGCGATACTTGAAGACACCGAGTTAGACCCTAATTTATCTCTTGCTTCCAGGGCTTAAAAGGTCTTAGAAAAAGTTTCGTAAATTTCTGTGGTATTAGTAAGTTTTTGTGGCACTTTGTATTTACAAAGTGACATATAGTGATCGTAAATTCTGTCAGTCTGTCTGTCTGTCTTTCCCTGTTTTGCTAGTTTAGTCACTTCCAGATAAGCTAGGACGATGAAATTTGCCAGGCGTATCAGGAACCAGACTAGATTAAATTAGAAATAGTCGTTTTCCCAATTCGATCATCTGTGGGGAGTGGGGAGACGGTTAATTCAGAAAAAAAGACCGGTTTGAAACTTGGTGGAAAAAATGAGAACAAATCCTAGATACGTGATTGACATATTCGGAATGGGTCCGCTCTCTTTGGAGAAGTATGGAGGGGGGTTAATTGTGAAAAATGAGAAAAATCTGTACCTGACAAGATTAAATTAGAAATAATCATTTATCCGACTCGACCGTCTGTAGGGGGGAGTGGAGGGACGGTTAATTCGAAAAAATGAGGTATTTTTAAGTTACGAAGGAGTGATCGAATCTTAATGAAATCTCATATTTAGAAGGATCTTGCAACTCAGATCTTTTATTTTAGATCTGACTGAATCCAGTTTCATTGGGGGGAGTTGTGGGGGCGGGACCAGAAGTCTTGGAAAACGCTCAGAGTGAAGAGGTCAGGATGAAATTTGGTGGGAAGAATAAGCACACATCCAAGATACGTAACCGCCGTAACTGGACCAGATCCGCACTCTTTGGGAGAGTTGGGGGGAGGGTAACTTGGAAAAATTAGAAAAATGAGGTATTTGTAATTTATGGACGGGTGATAAAATCTTAATGAAACTTTATATTTAGAAGGATCTTGTGCTTCAGCACTCTTGTTACAAACCCTGACAAGATCTGGTGACAGTGGCCAGAGGCGGAGGGGGAAACCAAAAATCTTGGAAAATGATTAGAGTGAAGATATCGGGATAAAACTTGGTGGGTAGAATAAGCAAATATCGTAGATACGTGATTGACGTAACTGGACGGATCCACTCTCTTTGGGGGAGTTGGGGGGGAAGGGTTAATTCCGACAAATTAGAAAAAATGAGGTATTTTTAACTTAGGAAAGAGTCATCAGATATCAATGAAATTTGATGTTTGGAAGGATATCGTGTCTCATAGCTCTTATTTTAAATTCCGAACGGATCCGGTGATATTGGGGGGAAACTGGAAGGGGGAACCAAAAATTATGGGAAACGCATAGAGTGGGGGGATCGGAATGAAACTTGGTGGTAAAAACCATCGTAAGTCCTAGATATGAGATTGACGCAACTGGAACGGATCTGCTCTCTTCGGGAGAGTTGGGAGGAGGAGGGTTAATTCTGAAAAATAAAAAAATAAGGTATTTTCAACTTACGAAGGAGAGATTGGACCTTATTGAAATTTGATATTTCCAAGGATAGCATGTCTCAGAAAACGCTTAGAGTATAGGGGTCGTGATGAAACTTGATGGTAAAAATAAGCACGTGTCCTAGAAACGGGATGGACATAGCCGGAACGGATCTGCTCTCTTTAGGGGAGTTGGGGGGAGGGGGAGGGTTAATTCTAAAAAAAATACACAAAATTAGGTGTTTTAACTTATGAAAGAGCGATCGTACCTTAATGAAATTTCATATTTAGAAGGACCTCGAAACCCAGATCTCCCATTTTAAATCCCTACCAGATCCAGTGTCATTAGGGGGGGGGGAAATATTGGAAAACGCTTAAAGCGGAGAGATCAGGATGAAACTTGGTGGAACGAATAAGCACACGTCCAAGATAGGTGACTGACATAACCGGCTCGGATCTGCTCTCTTTGGTGGAGTGGGGGGGGGAGTAATTCGGTAAAATCAGAAAAAATGAGGTATTTGTAACTTCCGAACGGGTGTTCAGATCTTAATGAAATTTGATATCTAGAAGGATCTTGTGCTTTAAAACTCTCATTTTAAATCCCGACCAGATCCGGTGACATTGAAGGGAGCTGGAGGGGGAAACCGGAATTCTTGGAAAACGTGAAAATCGAGGTATCTTACAAATGGGTGATAGGATCTTAATGAAACTTAATATATAGAAGAATCTTATGTCTCAGATAATCCATTTTCAATTCGAATTGGATCCAAGGATATAGAGGGTTGGAGGGAAAAACAGAAACCTTGGAAACCGGAAATCTTGGAAAACGCTTAGAGTGGAGAGATCGGAATGAAACTTGATGGGAAGAATAAGCACAAGCTTTAGATACGAGATTGACATTATTGGTATAGATCCGTTCTCTTTGGGGGAGCTGGAAGTTGTTAATTTGGAAAAATTAGAAAAATTGAAGTGTTTTTAACTTAAGAATGGGTGACCGGATCTTAATAAAATCTGATAATTAAAAAAAACTCATGTCTCAAAGCTCTTCTTTTAAATACCGACCAGATCTATTGACATTGGGGGGGGGGGGAGTTGGAGGGGGAAAACAGAAAACTTGGAAAACGCTTATAAACGCCGTAGATACGTAATTGACGTAACCGGACTGGATCCGCTTTCCTTGGGGGACTTAGGTGGTGTGGTTCAGTGCTTTGGTGATTTTGGCGCTTCCGGACGTGCTAGGACGATGAAAATTGGTAGGCATGTCAGGGAGCTGCACTAATTGACTCTTTACAGTTGTTTTCCCCAATTTGACCATCTTGGGGGCTGAAGGGAGAGGAAAAATTAGAAAAATTGAGGTATTTTTAACTTACAAATGGGAGATCGGATCTTAATGAATTTTGAGATTTAGAAGGACCTCGTGTCTCAGAGCTCTTGTTTAAAATCCCGACCGGCATTAAGCCTTTGATTTTTCTCTTAAAGCAAGCTATTGATTCTTAGAATTTTACTAGAGCTCATATCACATGAGCTCTTGGTTCTTGGCTCCTCTTGAGCTCGTCACAAGTGCCATATGAGCTCTTAGCTCTTGTTTTTGACGAATAGTATATAAATATAAGTAGATTCAAAAATTTATTAAATACCCCTAAGAGGTTTCCTTCCTCCCTTACCTGTATTTATGACCCCAGGGCAAGATTGCCCAATGTTTATTATGTACCTTCAGGAACATATGACTTTAACTCCGTAAAGCAAAGTATATGATTACCGCGGTTCCAAACCGGGGTAATCAGTCATTTATGAACGAGCCTATAAATCGTCAACTATATGAGATGTTGGGGAAAAACCAAAATATTCTAAGATACGGCACTATTGGGAATAAAATGAGATCCCGTGGAACTAAAATGGACGAATATCCTACAACTTTAGATAAAAAAAAATAATGTTCGTATATTTTATAGGCGTTTCTTTACTTTTAAGAGCCAATAATGTTTAAAATAATGTGTTTTAAAGAATAACGTTCTTTTTTTAAAATAATATTCATACATTTTATAGGCCTAAAATCGCTATTTCTTTACCTTTAAAGGCCGATAATGTTTAAAATAATGTGTTTTTAAGAATAATGTTCTTTTTAAGAATAACTTTCTTTTTAAAAATAATGTTCATGCATTTTAAAGGCCTACAATCAGTGTTTCTTTACTTTTAAAGGCCAATAATATTTAAAATAATATGTCTTTAAGAATATTGTTCTTTTTAAAAATAAAGTACATACACTTTATAGGCGTACAATCGGTGTTTCTTTACTTTTAAAGGCCAATAATGTTTAAAATGATTTGTTTTTAAGAATAATGTTCTTTTTAAAAATAATGTTCATACATTTTATAGGTCTACAATCGGTGTTTCTTTACTTTTAAAGGCCAATAATGTTTAAAATGATATGTTTTTAAGAATGATGTTCTTTTTAAAAATAATGTTCATACATTTTATAGGCCTACAATCGGTGTTTCTTTACTTTTAAAGGCCAATAATTTTATCTGCTTTGTAACAGCTGTGTAACCTAACAAATTCCATTCGTATGAGGTGTTAAAAATGATATTGCCTCAAGGTGTTGTTGCCAATTATACATGTTTTCAACTTCCTTTTAAATCTGGTCGTAATAATAAGGAGATGTCAACATTCTTAATGATATTCTGGCAAACCCCTTAAGGAGTGCTTAAGCCAATGAGAAAGGGGAAAATCTTGAATACTAAGAATTATTGCTAAAAATCATCTCTTATAACTACAAACTTAAGAATCTTTGGGATTATTAATCAGTATAAGATCTACAAAATGACACAAAAATCAAGGCTGTATAATTAGTACAACTCTTTTAAATAGTAAAGGAAGGATATCTTAAATAGCAAATTTTAAAGGAAACTGATGATAATAAAAAAAAAATTCCCGGCCAAAAATTTTGAAATCTTGTGGCAAATCGAGAGGCTACTTTACAATTCTCTACATCTTCTAAAAGTAATTTTATTACTACTTTTAAAAATTAGAGGTGTCCCCACTAATTAATTTTTTATGAAGCTCTAAAGAAAAAAAATGCGAATTTGTTCGGCCTATTCATGTTAAAGCTTTCAATGAAGCCACAAAAATTTTTTCATCAAAGAATCTGCTCGTGTCTGCTGTTAATACGCATTTCACTGCTATAGGAAAATAGCATTGGCTTCAAACCTCGGAGATCCACCTTAAATTGATAAAAGAGGGCATGTTTGATCGTGGATTTCCAAAAAAGCTTAGAGTATTAGGGTGAAACTTTAGGAGAATGTTGAGAGGGAGGCTAAACACAATCAAAACACACTTTGTTCTTGCTGGTTGTGAAAAGGGAACATCAGCAATATATAAGCAACGGCTGATGGTATTAGGTTGGAACTTTCAATGTATGTTGATGGGAAGATGAGATTAGATCGGAGGGTAGCCAGCTCCTCTCCCCCTACTTGCTCTTTTTATTTGTTCTCTCTCTTGAGTGACCAAGAAGGCTAAAGGTATAATAGTAAAATCTTTAGAAAAGGTTGAGGGGAGCGTCAAACAAAATCAAAACACACTATATGGAGTAGAGCTGTCATAAAGGCACAATAGCAGTATCTAAGGAATGGCTAAGGGTATTAAATTGGAACTTTAAAATCATGTTGAGAGGAAAGAAAAGTTGAAAAAGGAACAAAAGGCTACTGGCCAGCCTCCTCTTGCCTTTTTAGATGCTACCCCTTGTAGCGATAAAATTTAAAAATTCATTATTTTCAAAATAGTTTCAAGGTCTAGTACCTATGCCTCCAGGGATGCCTCCTGGGGTGCCCCTGGGAAATAAATTATCCATTCTTAACATGTACCATTTATCATTGGGAAAGGGGGGATAATTGATCCAGTGTGTGTCCAAAAAGACTAAGGGTATCGAGGTGAAATTTCGGGGAATCTTGAGGGACATGTTGAGCTAAACCAAAGACACTATCTGTATCTAGGCTATCATAAGAGGCGTATCTGCAATATCTTATGACCGGCTAAGGGTCCGAATATTAAAACAAAAGACACTATTTGCATCTTGGTTGTCAGAAGGCCGTATACAAATTTCCCAGGAACGGCTGATGGCATTTCGCTGAGCCCCTTAGTTCTAGAGTCGTTTTTGGCATCTAGTCCTTTTTCATATTTGGAAAGTCATCACGCATCCATGATTTTGCTTTGCCAAAAAATACATACACTCAAACATTTGAAAATGAGTGCTTTAACCCTCTATAGTAAAGTTTTGTGATTGTTTTATTGTTACGGAGGGGGCATATGCCTCATTGGGGGTATTTTAATGCAAAACGTCCTAACTCTCATTTAGTCTTCAAGTAAATACAGAGTTAGTTCTAAGGAAAGGGTGGATGGGGTTGATGGGGGAGGGGGTTAGAGGCAGACACTGATATTTAATCCTACTTGATTTCTGGGAATATTTCTGGTCTTTACTATTATTACGAAAGTAAAAAGTAACATTAAACCCCAAAATGAAAAAAAATTATTCTTTATAGGAGGTAGGCCGCCCCTAAATCATCCCTGACCTCCCAATCGTGGTCGTAGAAACTTCAAAGGATAATCATTCTATCGTAAATTGAGAATTTTAGTCCTTTTATTATAAGTCAAAATGATTGGCGACAAACCAAACTCTGTCCTAAAAATGTTTTTGGATATCTTGTTCTTTATTTTAGCCTTTACGATATTTGATCGACATTTTGAGGTTGTTTTTTTTTTACTTTCTCTGTGACTGCTAAATTTCGCGTGTGGGAGAATTTTCCGTAGATGGAATTATGTGTGGAGAATTGTCAGTGGTTATAAATTTTCCGGAAGGCATTTTTCGTGGAGAGGGGGGATTAAAAAAAAATGAAGAACAAAAGAAATATTACGATATTTTAACAACGCCGTCAAAATCTTCGACGTCAACAAAATGTGACTCAAAATCCAGCAGGTTACAAATCAAAGACTCCATAAACAACGCAACTCTTTATTACAAGTCACTAGGACCCTTCAATGTTCTATATGTTCCCTGAAAAGCCCTCTATTCTCCTTAGGATGTGACGACAAAAAAACCTCTCTCATTTAGAGGTTGTTGCATAGAACGAGAATTAAGATATATACAAGCTTACCACTTGCCGAGAGCCGGGGCCGTATCGAAATCGGCTTCGTATATTTTTCTTAACTGGCTCATTGACATTTCTGGCCACTAAAAACGATCTAAAAAGGTGATAACTTTAAGGAAGAATTTGTATTTTCCCATAATGGTTGTATCTAACCTATGATGATGCCAAGACATCAAGAAGAGGCTCATATTGTCTGCCTTTACAGGATAAGTGACAATGGGAATCGATATAGACAAGCCTGTCGTGGAGCAATGACAGGGCCTGGACTCGAAATAACTATATAGCTTATTTTCTTTTGTCTTCTACCTTATCGAAACTGGCAAATTCACAACTTTGCATTTTTCCTGGGGTGGCTCTGTCGAGCCTGTGAGGGCCTCACGACACCAAAAACAGACTAAAATTGTTTACGATTAGAAGACAAGTGACAATGATAATCCATATGTAGGAGGTTGCCACGTGCCGAGTGCTGGGGCCCAGGGGCGAAGCCACCGTGCTCCCGATACTATATATATATATATATATATATATATATATATATATATATATATATATATATATATATATATATACATATATATATATGGATGTATATTGGTGTTAATTATACGAAACAATTTGAGAAAATGATCCAACATGCATTTATTCAGACAAATGCGAAAGTAGACGAATACAGATTTTGACTCTATATTTCATCCTTTTGACTGGATTCCTCTTAATGCACTAGAAAAATAAAGTTTAATGTAGATCTAACAAGAGTGGTGTGCTATCGTAATGTTTGCAATCTACTCAAGCATTGCTTTCAACAATCTTCATAAGACATAAAGGGAGTGAAAACACACTTCAAAGCTGCAAAAGATGACCAGACCAATTATCTTGGTTAGACATAACCAGGTTTCTTCCCATTCCATGCTCTAGCTTTGAAAATTACTGGAACAATTGTCCGACTAGTAAAAGCCAAAACTGATTCATCTGTGGTAAAAGCTATTTTATAAATCAAAAAGTAAGTAAGTGTTTCCATTTTTGCTTTTTTGGGTGCAAAACTGAATATGACACGTTTCAGTTTTTATTTTTCAAGCTTAGATTTGAGTCTGGATTCAAATTGTATGTTGAATACAGGGAATCTGGAGTCAGATCCAACTCGAGATTTAAACCTAGTATAATCCAGTCTGGATATAGCCATAATTGCATAGGTAGTGTAGCTATCATTATACATTATTTTAGATTTTCGCCTTCATAAGCTGCTCTCTAGCCAGGATCCCGCCTGCTTACCAACCAGTCAATAGAGGTTCTTCCAACTCTCGGACAGACAAACCTTTTATTATAACAGCTGATTTGCCAATCAATGAACATGAAGTAAGTGTTGACCAAAGGCAGAGCAGAAGAAGCATCCCAACATCAAGCTATGGAACTCCAGGATACTATGAGAGTCAGATATTCGGTAAGTCGAGCTATTCCTATGTGCATAATGAATCAGCAAGTAAAGGGGTCTGTCTTTTTCGGGCAAAATTTTTTCTTTGAATAGGAAAAAAACACTGAGTATATTCTTGAACAAAAATGTGTTTGAAGAAGTAAAGGGAAAGCCTTGGAGCTTTAGACTCAACCCTCCAGTGTGAAAAAATGTACTGATTTGGACTTGTTTATAATTTTCGACTGTGAAACGGGTGTAAAATACCTTTTCCATTTCTAACAGGGGGGGGGGAATGAAGAACCTCCCTGGCTATGGTCTTGAAAAAATAGATTAGGATAAGATAATATTTATTTCAAATAGGAGATCATAAGCTGTTGTTGAGCCTAAGTTGCTTCTTATGTCAAATAGAAAAAATTAACAGGAAAAAAACAAGCTTAAAAACAGAAACAGGAAGAAACATTAAACTAACCTCGAAAACAAATTAAAAACAAAATGTCACCCATCAGTAGAGAAATTTAAGTAATTTAGATTATACAAATAGAACGTCAACGTCAAAAAATAATAAGATAAGCTTCACACAATGAATGACCAAAAGGATGAGGGAAGAAAAGGGGAGGATTCATCTTTATTACAGGTAATCATTTAGGGGGGGGGGGGGTCTTCTATGTGTTTTTGTGAATAATTTTATCTTGGGTTTCTTTTTAGCAGAACAAGGTAGGAAATAACTAGGGAAAGCGAATTATTCTAGAGGTTATGTTATTGAAAGCACTATTAGCGAAACTTAAGAAATTTTTGCTCTCCTTTCCTCAAGGCCAGCCAGATTGGTTCTGCGAATAAGGGAGATATAGAAAACCTTATCCACATTAGAAAGAATTCTTAGGCATCTTTTTTAGACTGCCTCTTTTCCATCCAAAATTCCTTGGAGGTGCTAGGATGCCAAACAGGATAGGTATACTCAAATATTAGGGTAAGAAATCAGAGGAAAGTTGCCTCAAACAGTACTATCAGGACATCTAAACTTTTTAAAGAATTTAAGAAGAGAGAATGTAGTATTTGCGATGCGATTTTTTAAATATAAATAACGCGGTTCACCTTTTTTTAATCACTTGAGGCCATTACATCCAATTGTTTCAGAGTACAAATCGACATTTCAGGAACACGTGGAGTCTTAAGAATACTGTTAAAACTTCGACTTCGAGGGATTAACTGTCACATCATTACGAACAGCTTTATCTAATATCTGCTCCCTCCATATCCATAGAGCTATTTTTTTTCAATTTTTGTAACGTCTCTGAGACAGTTTGATTATCAACAAATTTCCATCGATCTGAAAAATCAATACCAAGGTTGTTTATGGACGGGGCCGGACTATTCAATACACTCTGGATGGGGCACACTATTTTCAGTTGAAAGAGTATTTAAATATATGCTGAAGTACTCTACTACAAGTCATCTAATGAAAAGAAAGATGCAATTATCCTATTTAAATTGGGGTTAGGTTGGAATTAATTTAAGAAGAATTTTATCAATACATTGTCGTTAATTAAATCAACTAGATCTAGATATAATATAATCGAGCTAGGTGTTAAGTTGATATTAGGTTCATCAAGACTGCTCATAAAGTGAACAAGATAGGTGGGGGTGGATGTATAAAAATAAGTTCCCAAATTGCCGAAGTTAACATTTGAAATCGTTTGCTTACAAACCCTTAGCTAAAACTCCTTCATTTAATTCGGAAAAAACGGGAGCAAGTGTAACAGTCTGACATCTTAAAATCTTAATTGTTATCTCTTTTTTTCATAGGACTAACAAAACCTAATTTCCAACGACTTTAAGAGCTTACCACTAGCTGTTGGGTCAATCAACAAAAATGGGTGGGTTATAAATACATTTTTCGAAGTCTATGGGGGGGGGGGAGGATTCGTCATAATTTTTATTCCGAACAACCTGGTCATTAGCTCCGCAAGTCTGATTGCAAGTCTGATAGCAAGCCACACCGTTTGGCTATTGGATGCCGGTGAATCTAAACGCATCTGTGAAACAGATCACGAAAAGAATCACTTAAGGGAAATTATTAATTCGTCAAATGATCCAAACAACTGAGCTTGTCCAAGGATTATCATATTATTGTTTCGTGTCCCACTTTAGATTGGAATGTCCTGTCATCTTCAATTCAATTTTGCGAGCGACATAAAATGTATTCTCATGATAGATGTCACTGCAGTATCCACTAGTAAACATTGAGACCTAACACAAAAATCACAATAGCGAATAGTCGAAATTTTCCACTGAAGTAAGAGCAGAATATGTCAATGAAACCTTCAGGTCTAGATTCCTCGGCTCAAGTTCTTAAATATTTTTTCCTGAAATCGAAGGTTTTTATCTACCTTTTAAACGGGATTAGGTTGGGTATCTTCTATGGACTTGTGAACATGGCACCTAGAATGCAGCTTGGGCAACCTAGGAGGCTGATCCCACTGTCCCTCGACTTCTTGTATAGAGTACTTTCTGCAACATTTTGGGTATTTTTATTGAAGATACGTTTGTTGGTATTTTAATTGAAAATTCCCCACTCCTTGGGCTTGAAAATACATTTTACCCTTCTATTCTCCGTCCACCCACCCCTCCCCCTACAGACACACACACTTTCGTAAATTGACGCTCCTGTCTACAAGATGATATAGGACATATGGATTTTGGAAAGATAATATAAGTCAAAGAATATCTGAAACTGTAAGATTCTCTTGGGAATACTGAAGGAACACATCGATGCGGGACAAATTTTAAGCAGCCAATATGTAAAGACAAGTCTTCAAGCAATACGAAGCTTTAAGGGATATTTTAGTCCTTTAGAAACTGCTTTTAAAGGCCTGGTATCGTTCCTGGGTCCCTTGAACAGTGAAAAGGGTGAACTAGCTCCTGGTATTAGTAAAGTAATGAAATAAAAGTAGGTGAACGCTACGAAACATAAAGAGAACCTTGGACGAAATCATAATAAATACGGAGATTTCGCGGGCGAGGGTGTTGTGGCCTGAAAACTGATAATTGAATGTTCAGCTTCACAAATCTAAAATTCAACTAGCACATCAGCTGGGATTCGAAAGGAGATCACCTTTCCAATTTCAGTATATTTTGTTATAGTTGTATCCTATGTAGACTTTATGTCTATACATTTTGTCAAGATTGATGCTAATTTTGACATTGCTCTTGGTTTCTATAAAAGTAAAAATTGGCTTTGTTCGCAATTTATATGTGAAAATTGCATCTTCTGCTTTAATCTCATTTAATGATAAGATTACGCTAATTTTTTATTTATTTTTTTTTATTAAAAAAAGTGAAGCATTACAAAAAAATATAAAGTGATAGAACAGGAGTGGAGCTAGAGGACACTTAACTATTAAATTCTCAGAATTTTTACCGTAATTTCGCATAATTGTCGTATAAATCTCTTGATCGTCAGGTTAGGTTTTGCGATTCTTATTGCCATGTTGAAGGGGATGGGAATGTCGTTGGGATTATCGCCCTTATTTAAGGTGTCCAACTGATATCGAACTTAAAAATTTTATTTTGTGTGAATTTGCGTGAACGGTTATTTGGAGATAATACTAGGAATATGGCTCAGTAACTCCTATGACTTGTGCTTTAATTCCAAAAGCGACAAAAGAGACTGTGGTTAGAGATATTCAGATTTGATAGGATGTCTTTCAGGCATATAAACTTTTTTACAAAGGGACCCGGCTAGTGTTTCCCCTTCATATTTTTCAAAATCCCTAAAAACCTGATTGAAAATTCCTAGAAACCCAATTCCCAATATCAAAACCTCACGGTTCTCCATTTTCCTATTCTTTCAATGTCATTTGTAAAGCCTCGTTATATAGACTTTTAACAACAATTTTGTTCAATGACTTAGTTCAGTTTAGTCTTGATTAACAAATTCCAGTGCTGGATTCTGAATTTGAATCAAATAAAGTGAAGCTACTTGTCAACACTTCTGTCTCAGTCTGACTGAAAATTTGAAATTTAAAAATAGAAAGCTGCTTGAGATGTACTTCAAGTAATACATGAAAGTTGAGAAGAAAAAACAATACCAGTTCACATTCGTGTAGCTAGGAGTAATAAGGCTTAGAGGGTGTAATAAGATGAGTAAGTGAAGTAGACTTCAGTTCTATTCACTACTATGTATGAACTATCAACAGGTTTGATCGGTTTAATCAGCACCTCAGGATTGCATACGGTAGTCAAACTAAGTAAAATATTAATTTTGTGTGACTATTTTTGGTATTTTCTGCTATTAAGGTCTCTGCTATAATGGTTTCTGCTGTAAATGCTTATAACATGAATATAAAAATTCATTAATTGCCTCAGAATCCAAAAATATTGAGAAAAAATAAAACAAAAACTATTTTCAGTCAGAATCAGAATCTAGTTGGCTAACTTTTCGCAAAGTGCGATGTAGGCTTTTGTGGGTGGTGGTGAGAGAAGAAAGGGGTTTTAAAAATGGATGTAGTGCCTTAAGTCTAGCATTCAACTTTTTAAAAGAGGAGCTTGTCTCTAATGGAGGTAGGGGAAAGCCAGGATCATCCTTTGTGAACAGAGGATCCACGGAGATTCAGTATTTAATTCATACACTCTCCAGAGCACGGAAGGATGCAAGGAGTGGATAAAAGAGATGGCTTTAAAGTGTTTACTTGCCTAGTTGAGGATCCTTAGAGGTCCAGTAGGAACCCAATTAAGTTTCATTCTATATAGCAGTATCACTTCAAGCACACCTTTCCGCTTCTATATCTGTATGAAATAGGAATTGCACCCTATACATTAAACAGAATTGGAAAACGCTGAGAATCTCCATTAACGAGAAGACTGTTTTTCTTTTTTTACCCTTTTATATAGAAAACAGAGGTTTCTATACCTTAGCTGCTGTTGTTTTCATGCGGTGGGTTTCATTTTTCATTGATGCGTTTTATATGAAAGGTGGTTACAATACACCTTATTAAAACTATGAAAAAAACACATAACATAGGGTGTCTTTGTTAAGTACATTCTCGTTGGAAAATCTGTTCCGTTTCAAGCAAAGACCAATTCGATGCATCTTGCGCTATGTATGGCTTAAGTCGAAAATTCAAAGGAAATTCTAAAATTATTTCATGGGTAATTTTTTTTTAGGTTTCGGACAAAGGCCCTACATGGGCGGAAGTGGAATTCAGATGTGCTGGAGACCGAGAGAATTAAATTCATTGAATAGCTTTAATGCATTCCAGTTTTCAGGAGGATATCCGGAAGCTGCCTGGAATTATCCTGGATATAGTCACGAGTACACCTATTTTCCTCAAATGTTGAGGCCCTTTCAATTATCCAGACCATATCAGCCCCACCAACGAAACGTTGGCTACAATCTGACAAGAAGCTTGTACTTTCCTGTTCGACCAGAACATTCTTTTGGAAATAGCCTGGTTAACAATTATGGAAATTCGCTGTCAAGCCGTTTTCCACTGCTACCAAGTGCTATTTCTATTCGAAGCGTTGAAGAGACAACCCCCCATGCAAAAATTATGTCCGAAACCACAAAACCTGTTCGACCATAAACAATAATATATGTCATAGATCCTTGTTTAGAGACCAAAATATGTATATTTTCAGTATATTTTGAAATAAAGTTGTATTCATTTGGGATTTCCTTGACATATCATAGTGATGTAATTCAAATACCCTGTTAGGTAAGTCATTAACTAGTTACTAACAACAATTGTATTTAAAGCATTTAATGCAAAGAACGATGTGTCTTCTATGTTTAATCTCCTGACCTCGGCTTACAGAAAAGATGGTAGTAGAAAACTCGGGGAGGGTTCATTTGTTCACAAATTTCGAGTTCTAGTGCCGCTACCTAAAGGGCAAAAGTTATCAGACTATATGATAATGTACCTTAAACGCCTAATGTGCCACCTTATCCCCAATTCCTATCAGATCAGTATTTCAAGATAGCAATTTTATCCCAACGCTGGAAAGAGAAATGGGCCTACGAGGATGACACGGTTTGTGCAGTCCCAGAGACAATGGCTTCAAAATATGTACACAGCCAAGATTGAAAAGAGGCCCTATAGTTCCATTTTAATAGAAAAAAAAAATATTACGCCTTGTTATGCTTTGTCATGCAAGGATTTTTAACCTGTGGCGCTCGAGATCGCTAAGTAGTGCCCTTGGACCCATGTCCTGACAAGCTTTATTAACTATCATTGGGAAGATCTAAACTATCTATTATTGTCCAGTTAAAGCAAAGATGACCTTCAAGGTCCTCTTTGGTTTAATTAGAACATAATGGATAGTTTGAATTGATAGTTTGTCTATCCAGAATGGTCTTTTTTGATAAAGTCAAACTAGATAAATTGTCATAAATATTTTTCCTTTTTTTTCCCAGAAACTTCATTGGCCATGAATATTTAGGCATATTTACTAAGGCCTTATGCTTAGGTATTCCTATGAGATTAAAGACAAGCTCTTTTGATAGTCTGGATGCGCACAGTGGCATTTGATGTACTTCAGCACCCCCTTGTCACCACCAGGAGTTTCACCTTGTTCCCTTTAGCCTGTTCAGAAACAACCAAAATCAAAAATTCCTCCGGGGCTGGGGGGCACTTGGCATCCCCGAAGGTATAGTTATTAGACCCTTCTAATATTTTGAGCGAAATATTTTTTAAGCTCGATTAGTACTGGGGCGGGGGGCGCCTGAAAAGGGCAGGAAAGCTGATCACACTTTGATCCCTCTTCAATGTTCCTGTCAGTATACAATAAAAGTTTCAACTTATGATTCTCAGCCATTGCTCAGATATTACTAATAAGTCCTTTTGACAACCAGCATGCTGACAGTGGGTTTTCATTTTGTTTGATTCCCCCGTAACATTCATGAACATTGTTGCAACCAGAAGAAGTCACCGTCACAAGAAACTGAAGTCACAGTCGCGAGTAGTTGCTGTGGCAGTTGCAAGTAGTCACAGTCGAAGTCACAAAAAACCGTATTTGCAGCCACAGTAGCATTAGTAGTGGTACTTAAAGTTTCGAGCTTATACCCTTAGCTTTCTTTAAGCTTTTTTAAGATATTGCATGTACGCTTTTTTGATAGCCTGGATGCACATACTGTCTTTTGATGTACTTCAATACTCCCTTTAACATTTCCTGAAGCTTCACATTGATACCTATATCCTTTTCGGACACATCCAGGATCGAACAATCTTCTGGAGTTGGGGAGGAGTCCCAAAGCATCCCCGGAAGTATAGTTACTAGACCCTCTGGTTATTTCGATTTTTTTTTATTTTGATTAGGACTGAGGGGCAGGGGTATCTGAAAAGGGCAGGAAGGCTGGTCATCATTCGATCCCTCTTCAACATCCCTGTACATATTCCCTAAAAGTTTCAACAGAGTATCCTAAAATATCGCTGATGTGCCCTTTTGACAACAAGCATGCCTAAAGTGTGCTTCCATTTTGTTCGAAATCCCCTACAACATTCCGGAAAGTTGTTACAACTAAAATTAGTTGCTGTCACAAGCAGTTGCCGTCATAGCCGCAAGTAGTCATAATGGCAGTCGCAAGCAGTCACGGTGGGAGTCACAACTAACCTCATTGGCAGCCGTAGTAGTAGTAGTGGCCCTGAAAGTGTTCAGTTAATACCCTTAGCTATTCCTTATCTGCTTAACGTCATGTCTTATCTGCAAGACATTGCAGATACGTCCTTTTGATAGCCTGGATGCTTATGGTGTCTTATACTGCTACTACTGCTACTAACAACTCACCACAGTATCAAGCCGCCTGAGACCAACACAGCTATACACGCTCTCCCTCCCAACCTTTCCAAAGCCACCCTCTTTACACCCTCCCAGAAAGTTTCTATTGCCTCTAGGTTTTTCTTTACGACATCATCCTACCCCAACCACGGACAATCTGATTTCCGTTTAGCCCTAGACTATTAGCTGAAAAGGACAATCATCCGCAGAACGTGACCTAGCCATCTCAACCTTTTTCTCATTATAGCTGTTGAAAGCGGGACTGATATGCACTTTTCGTAGAGAATACTGTTTGAAATAGGGTCAGTAAGTTGGACACCCAAATAATCCATGGGCAATTTCTCTGCAAAACATCTAGCAAATCTTTCTCCGTTTTATGGAGTGCCCATGTTTCAGAACCATATTTGACCACTGTCATCACTATAGCTTCCAATGTTCTAATCTTGATTCCCACATTTATTTTCCCATTCTTTCAAACTTTTTTCAACTTTAAAAATACCCTGAGCCTTGGCTATTCTACTTTTAACTTCTTCAAGGCACCTAGTGGCTTTACTAATTATAATACCAAGGTAAGTGAAGCTGTCCACTTGATTGATCTTCTCGTTACTCAACGTCACCTTTTCATCTTCACTTATTCCTAGCCTTAGTGACTTGTCTTCTGAAAAAAATTTCAAACCTACTCTACCACACTAAACTAGCAAAGCCTCTAAAAGTTCATTCATTTTGCTCTCACTTTCATCTAGGATGCTTGAGTCATCAGAATACATTAATGTAGGTCCTGGAAAGTTTTTCCTTGTCTGTCCGTGGCCGAGTGTTTAACGCGCCGAACTCACAAGCGAAGGGTCGCTGGTTCAAATCTCGGTGGTGCCGACCGTTTGGTTTAGGACGAGGGTTAGTGGCGTTTCCCCGTAAGACAAGCCAAAAGTCCACCCAGCTTCAAATGGGTACCTAGAGAAATCTAGGGAAAAGCACGGGAAAGCGTCGGATGGCTTGCCCCCAACCACGCATTGCACCCCGGCCGAGGGCGGAGAATCAGGAGATCGGCACCGGCGCTACGCGAGCCCTAATCGGTTTGCATGCGAAAAAAAAAAAAAGTTTGCATCTGACTCCGTGTTGCCCCATTGCTTTTTATGTGCTGCTTAAGACAAAGTTCACCAAAATTATTCATATAAATGGGGATAGAAAATAATCCTGATTAACTCTTGATTTCAAACAAAACCAACTACTAACCTCATCTTCTACCATAACCGAAGCAGTGTTATTCTCGTACATGGCACTAATCACTTTAATCTATTTGTCTGGTATGCCATACAGAGATAAGACCTTTGCAAAAGCTCTTCTATCACTAGAATTGAACATTTGCTCATAATCTATAAAACTAAGGACCAAAGGTGCTTGATAACTCAGGCACTTCTCAATTATCAATCTAAGATTGATAATCTGGTCGACACATTCCCTACCCTTTCTGAAACCGTACTGTTCTGCTCTTATCACTTTGTCTACAGCATTAGTCAGTTTAAAAATTATCATACTACTAAGTAATTCACTACCTACAGAGACCAGGATATTGCCTTGATAATGAAAAACGATTAATCTGACAATTAAAATATCAGATAATAAAAAGGAAAAAGGTCGAAAGATCCTCTACACTTCCTAAGACTACACGGTTTTTCTCTTGGAAATTTATCTACAGCATCTCTAAATCTAAAAAGTATCATCATACTAAGTAATTTGCATCCTGCAAAAACCAGGCTAATGCATGTACTATTATCACACTCACTCTTATCACCTTTCTTATACAAGGGTTTAATAAGGGTTTTCTTAAAATCGTTAGATACTTCCTCTTTTTCAAAAATCACATTCATAATCTTCAGTAGCTTATTTCTAGCCTCATTGTGACCATATTTGAGAAAAACATTTACCACTGTATCAGCACCTGGGGCTTTATTTTTTTAACCCTTTTAGTAGGCTACTATCACTAATTCTTTCTCAAAAAAACAAATCTTCCTTCACATTAGTAGTGTCCCATTAGGCACTCCCATGAGGCCCCTACGCCATCGAATCCCGGTGCCGGCGCGTTTTTAAGACCACACAGAAAAGAGATTCTCCCAATCCTGCCATCGAGATAACCAAAGTCAAAGATGGCGGTACTGTTAACTATAGTTATAGATGGCAACATGGTTTCTTTTCCAACAACACATTTGTTTAGCTTCTAAGCAGATTTCCATTGATTTTATTCTGGCT
>NC_088867.1:31688592-31767077 GCF_032884065.1 Artemia franciscana | reverse complement strand
CATACCTGTGTCTTACTCTATGTGTGTCAGTTTTCTATATATCTCTCTCTGTTTCTTTCTCTCTCTCTCTCTCTCTCTCTCTCTCTCTCTCTCTCTCTCTCTCTCTCTCTCTCTCTCTCTCTCTCTCTCTCTCTCTCTCTCTCTCTCTCTCTCTCTCTCTCTCTCTCTCTCTCTCTCTCTCTCTCTCTCTCTCTCTCTCTCTCTCTCTCTCTCTCTCTCCCCCTGTCTGTGGATCTGACTGTGTGTGTGTGTTTGTTTGTCTGACTGTGTGTATTTGATTATGTTTTGTCTCTCCTCTCTGTGCCTTTATGTCTGACTGTGTGTTTACCTGTCTCTGTGTCTGGTTTTATGTTTTTGTATGTCTCACTCTCTGTGTTTGTGCGTGTTTTTGTCTTTCTCTCTCTCTCCGTGCCTTTGCGTCTGACTATGTGTTTGTCTATCTCAGTGTCCGTCTTTGTGTGTTTGTTGGTCTAACTCTGTGTGTTTGTGCATATTTTTTGTCTATATCTCTCCATACCTGTGTCTTACTCTGTGTGTGTTTTTTCTCTCTCTCTTTCTTTCTCTCTCTCTCTCTCTCTCTCTCTCTCTCTCTCTCTCTCTCTCTCCGTGTCTATGGATCCGACTGTGTGTTTGTCTAACTTAGTGTCTGTCTTTGTGTGTTTGTGTGTCTAACTCAGTATGTTTATATGTGTTTCTGTCTTTCTCTCTCCTTGTTCTTGTGTGTCTGACTGTGTGTTTGCCTGTCTCTGTTTCTTTCTTTGTGTGTTTGTGTGTCTAACTCTGGGTGATTGTAGGTCTTTCTCCCTCTCTCTCCCTCCCTCTCTTTCTCTCTCTCCGTGTCACTGCGTTTTCCTGTTTCTGTATCTTTCTTTATGTGTTTTTGTGTCTGAATCCGTGTGTCCTTTTGTGTTTTCTCTTTCTTTATCTCTCTGTGCCTTTGTGTCTGAGCAAGTAATTTGTTTGTATCTGTGTCTGTCTTTGTATGTTTGTTTGTCTGACTCTGTGTGGGTTTGTAAGTTTTTTTTCTCTCTCTCTCACTTTGCCTGCGTGTTTGAGCATCTGTAGCCTGTCTCTACATCCGTTTGTATGCCTGTGTCTGACTTAGTGCGTTTGTGCGTTTTTATCTCTCTCTCTCTCTGCCTGTGTGTCTCAGTGCATGTTTGCTTGTCCCTCTGTCTGTCTTTTTATGTATGAGTTTGTATAAGTGTGATTGTAGGTGTTTCTCTCTCTCTCACTCTCTCTCTCTCTCTCTCTCTCTCTCTATATATATATATATATATATATATATATATATATATATATATATATATATATATATATATATATATATATATATATATATATATATATATATATATATATATATATATATATATCTCGCTCTCTCTCTCTCTCCTTGTCTGTGGATCCGACTCTGTGTTTGTCTAACTTAGTGTCTGTCTTTGTGTGTTTGTGTGTCTAACTCAGTATGTTTATATGTATTTTAGCTCATTTTCTCTCCTTGTGCCCGTGTGTCTGACTGTGTGTTTGCCTGTCTCTGTTTCTTCCTTTGTGTGTTTGTGTGTCTAACTCTGTGTGATTGTAGGTCTCTCTCTCTCTCTCTCTCTCTCTCTCTCTCTCTCTCTCTCTCTCTCTCTCTCTCTCTCTCTCTCTCCCTCTGTGCTTGTGTGTCTGAGTGGCTGTTTGCTTGTCTCTCACTGTTGTGCCTTTGGGTCTGATTGGATGTTTGCTTGTCTCTGTAACTGTTTCTTCTCGTTTGTCTGTCTGGCTCTGTGTGATTGCTTGCTTTATGTCTCTCTCTCTGTGCCTGTGAGTCTGAGTGGGTGTTTGCTTCTCTCTCTTTCTCTCTTTCTGTGCCTGTATTTCCGAGTAAGTGTTTTCTTGTTTCTTTCTCTATGTTGTGTGTTTGTTTGTCTGACTCTGAGTCTTTGTAGGTGTTTTTGTCTCTTTCTCTTTCTCTTTCTCTCTCTCTCTTTCTCTTTCTCTCTCTCTATCTTTTTCTGTCTTTGTGTGCCTATGCGTCTAAGCGGATGTTTGCTTGTCTCTCGCTCTATGGCTCTCTGTCAGTGCGGGGGTTTGCTTGTTTCTCTCTCTTTGCCTGTGTGTCTGACTGGCTATTTGCTTCTCTATCCCACTATGTCCGTGTGTCTGAGCGAGTGTTTGCATGTTTCTGTTGTTGGTCTTCGTCTCAAACTCTGTGTGTTTGCATCTGTTTTTACCTCTCTCTCTCTCTCTCTTCCTCTCTCTCTCTCTCTCTCTCTCTCTCTCTCTCTCTCTCTCTCTCTCTGTACCTATGTGTCTGAGCGAATGTTTGCATGTCCCCGTATCTGTTTTTGTGTATGTGTGTGTCTGAATCTATATGGTTGTAAGTATTTTGACTCTCTCTCGCTGTGCCTTTCTCTTTCTCTTCGTGCCTTTGTCTCTGACTATGTGTTTGCTTATCTCTGTAAATGTCTTTGTGTGTTACTCTATGTGTTTGTGTGTGATTTTGTCTCTCTTTCTCTCTCCGTACCTGTAGCCCTGACTGTGTCTTTGCCTATCTCTGTGTTTGTCTTGAGTGTTTGTGTTTCTGACTCTGTTTGCTTAAGCATGGTTTTTTTCTCTCTCTCTCCATGCCTGTGTGTCTGACTGTGTCTTCGCCTATCTCTGTTTTTGTCTTTGTGTGTTCGTGTGTATTTTGTCTCTCTCTCTCTCTCTCTTTCTCTCTCTCTCTCTCTCTCTCTCTCTCTCTTCTGTGTTTGCCTGTTTCTGTGTCTTTGTGTGTTTTTGAGTCTTACTCTGTGTGTTCTGCGTATTTTTGTCTCTATTTCTTCATAACTGTGTCATACTCTGAGTGTGTGTGTGTTTTTTTTTCTCTCTCTCTCTCTCTGTGCCTGTGGGTTTGTCTGCATGTTTGTTTGTCTCAGTGTCCGTTGTTGCGTGTTTGTGTGTCTGACTCAGTGTGTTTGTTTGTGCTTTGTCTCTCTCTCTCTCTCTCTTCGTGCTAGTGTTTCTGAATGTGTACTTGCTTGTCTCTGTCTTTGTGTGCTTGTATGTCTGGATTTGTGTGTTTGTGTGTATTTTTGTCTCTCTCTCTCTCTCTCTCTCTCTCTCTCTCTCTCTCTCTCTCTCTCTCTCTCTCTGTCTCTCTCTCTTTCTCTCTCTCTCCCTCTCTCTCCGTGCCTGTGTGCCTGTGTGACGTTTACCTGTCCCTGTGTCTGTTGTTGTCTGTTTTTGTCTGTTTATGTGTCTGACTCAGTGCGTTTGTTTGTGTTATTGTCTCTGTCTCTGCCTGTCTGTTTGTATTATTGTTTGTTTTCCTGGCACTGTTTCTGTTTTCATGTGTTTTGTGTCTGACTCTGTGTGTATGTGTGTGTCGTTTGTCTCTCTCTCCGTGCCTGTGTGTCTTAATGTGTTTTTCCGTCTCAGTGCCTGTTTTTGTATGTTTGTGGGTTGGACTCTGCGTTCTTACGTGTTTTCTGTGTCTTTGTCTCCGCGCCTGTGTGTCTGTCAAGTCCCAAAATAATTCGAGTTCCAAATAGACAAAATTCCAAGTCCCTAAGAAATTCTAAGTCCAAAAATAATTCTATGTCCCAAAATAAACCTAGGTCCAAAGAAATTACAAGCACAATTAAAATGTCCCAAAAAATTTGAAGTTCTAAAAATAAGAAATTCTTTGTCCAAAAAATAATAATAATAATAAATTGAATTAAAAAAAGAAAAGAAAAAGCAATATGGCATTAGGGCCCTGGTAGAAGGAGTAGGGCCCCGGAGGGGGCATGGGGCCTGGAGAGGAATGTGGGGGCCCAAAGTCATGCACAAGCCTTGGTAATGGAAAACCGGTGTGCTCAGGACCATCACATTACAAAAAGGATACCTGGCCGGTTGTAGTCATTATAATTTTTAGAGATCGAAGCAAGTTTCATTGATCATAAGAGAATATGTCTGTCCAGCAAGCGTCTCAATCACTGTGGTATGTATATTTTCGGAATGATCCCAAAGAGGCGTCCAAAAACCAATCACTGATAGCATTTACCATCTATCCAACTCCAATTGAGAAATTGATTGTGCAATCAACTTGTTACGATATGGTGACGCTTAACATTAGCTGGTTAACGCCCATAAACAATACGTTGATTGCCTGGAATGTATTTCTAAGAACATAATATCATCAACGACTTGTTGGCTTAGATGACTAACGTGTCCTTCTTTTACCATAAGAAATCCTGAGTCTCATTTTCGATTCCTAGCCAGAATAAAATCAATGGAAATCTGCTTAGAAGCTAAACAAATGTGTTGTTGGAAAAGAAACCATGTTGCCATCTATAACTATAGTTAACAGTACCGCCATCTTTGACTTTGGTTATCTCGATGGCAGGATTGGGAGAATCTCTTTTCTGTGTGGTCTTAAAAACGAGCCGGCACCGGGATTCGATGGCGTAGGGGCCTCATGGGAGTGCCTAATGGGACACTACTAATGTGAAGGAAGATTTGTTTTTTTGAGAAAGAATTAGTGATAGTAGCCTACTAAAAGGGTTAAAAAATAAAGCCCCAGGTGCTGATACAGTGGTAAATGTTTTTCTCAAATATGGTCACAATGAGGCTAGAAATAAGCTACTGAAGATTATGAATGTGATTTTTGAAAAAGAGGAAGTATCTAACGATTTTAAGAAAACCCTTATTAAACCCATGTATAAGAAAGGTGATAAGAGTGAGTGTGATAATAGTAGATGCATTAGCCTGGTTTTTGCAGGATGCAAATTACTTAGTATGATGATACTTTTTAGATTTAGAGATGCTATAGATAAAGTTCCAAGAGAAAAACCGTGTAGTCTTAGGAAGTGTAGAGGATCTTTCGACCTTTTTCCTTTTTATTATCTGATATTTTAATTGTCAGATTAATCGTTTTTCATTATCAAGGCAATATCCTGGTCTCTGTAGGTAGTGAATTACTTAGTAGTATGATAATTTTTAAACTGACTAATGCTGTAGACAAAGTGATAAGAACAGTACGGTTTCAGAAAGGGTAGGGAATGTGTCGACCAGATTATCAATCTTAGATTGATAATTGAGAAGTGCCTGAGTTATCAAGCACCTTTGGTCCTTAGTTTTATAGATTATGAGCAAATGTTCAATTCTAGTGATAGAAGAGCTTTTGCAAAGGTCTTATCTCTGTATGGCATACCAGACAAATAGATTAAAGTGATTAGTGCCATGTACGAGAATAACACTGCTTCGGTTATGGTAGAAGATGAGGCTAGTAGTTGGTTTTGTTTGAAATCAAGAGTTAATCAGGATTATTTTCTATCCCCATTTATATGAATAATTTTGGTGAACTTTGTCTTAAGCAGCACATAAAAAGCAATGGGGCAACACGGAGTCAGATCGCGAAGAAAAACTTTCCAGGACCTACATTAATGTATTCTGATGACTCAAGCATCCTAGATGAAAGTGAGAGCAAAATGAATGAACTTTTAGAGGCTTTGCTAGTTTAGTGTGGTAGAGTAGGTTTGAAATTTTTTTCAGAAGACAAGTCACTAAGGCTAGGAATAAGTGAAGATGAAAAGGTGACGTTGAATAACGAGAAGATCAATCAAGTGGACAGCTTCACTTACCTTGGTATTATAATTAGTAAAGCCACTAGGTGCCTTGAAGAAGTTAAAAGTAGAATAGCCAAGGCTCAGGGTATTTTTAAAGTTGAAAAAAGTTTGGAAGAATGGGAAAATAAATGTGGGAATCAAGATTAGAACATTGGAAGCTATAGTGATGACAGTGGTCAAATATGGTTCTGAAACATGGGCACTCCATAAAACGGAGAAAGATTTGCTAGATGTTTTGCAGAGAAATTGCCCATGGATTATTTGGGTGTCCAACTTACTGACCCTATTTCAAACAGTATTCTCTACGAAAAGTGCATATCAGTCCCGCTTTCAACAGCTATAATGAGAAAAAGGTTGAGATGGCTAGGTCACGTTCTGCGGATGATTGTCCTTTTCAGCTAATAGTCTAGGGCTAAACGGAAATCAGATTGTCCGTGGTTGGGGTAGGATGATGTCGTAAAGAAAAACTTAGAGGCAATAGAAACTTTCTGGGAGGGTGTAAAGAGGGTGGCTTTGGAAAGGTTGGGAGGGAGAGCGTGTATAGCTGTGTTGGTCTCAGGCGGCTTGATACTGTGGTGAGTTGTTAGTAGCAGTAGTAGCAGTATAAGACACCATAAGCATCCAGGCAATCAAAAGGACGTATGTGCAATGTCTTGCAGATAAGACATGACGTTAAGCAGATAAGGAATAGCTAAGGGTATTAACTGAACACTTTCAGGGCCACTACTACTACTACGGCTGCCAATGAGGTTAGTTGTGACTCCCACCGTGACTGCTTGCGACTGTCATTATGACTACTTGCGGCTATGACGGCAACTGCTTGCGACAGCAACTAATTTTAGTTGTAACAACTTTCCGGAATGTTGTAGGGGATTTCGAACAAAATGGAAGCACACTGTAGGCATGCTTGTTGTCAAAAGGGCACATCAGCGATATTTTAGGATACTCTGTTGAAACTTTTAGGGAATATGTACAGGGATGTTGAAGAGGGATCGAATGATGACCAGCCTTCCTGCCCTTTTCAGATACCCCTGCCCCTCAGTCCTAATCAAAATAAAAAAAAAATCGAAATAACCAGAGGGTCTAGTAACTATACTTCCGGGGATGCTTTGGGACTCCTCCCCAACTCCAGAAGATTGTTTGATCCTGGATGTGTCCGAAAAGGATATAGGTATCAATGTGAAGCTTCAGGAAATGTTAAAGGGAGTATTGAAGTACATCAAAAGACAGTATGTGCATCCAGGCTATCAAAAAAGCGTACATGCAATATCTTAAAAAAGCTTAAAGAAAGCTAAGGGTATAAGCTCGAAACTTTAAGTACCACTACTATGCTACTGTGGCTGCAAATACGGTTTTTTGTGACTTCGACTGTGACTACTTGCAACTGCCACAGCAACTACTCGCGACTGTGACTTCAGTTTCTTGTGACGGTGACTTCTTCTGGTTGCAACAATGTTCATGAATGTTACGGGGGAATCAAACAAAATGAAAACCCACTGTCAGCATGCTGGTTGTCAAAAGGACTTATTAGTAATATCTGAGCAATGGCTGAGAATCATAAGTTGAAACTTTTATTGTATACTGACAGGAACGTTGAAGAGGGATCAAAGTGTGATCAGCTTTCCTGCCCTTTTCAGGCACCCCCCGCCCCAGTATTAATCGAGCTTAAAAAATATTTCGCTCAAAATATTAGAAGGGTCTAATAACTATACCTTCGGGGATGCCAAGTGCCCGCCAGCCCCGGAGGAATTTTTGATTTTGGTTGTTTCTGAACAGGCTAAAGGGAACAAGGTGAAACTCCTGGTGGTGACAAGGGGGTGCTGAAGTACATCAAATGCCACTGTGCGCATCCAGACTATCAAAAGAGCTTGTCTTTAATTTCATAGGAATACCTAAGCATAAGGCTTTAGTAAATATGCCTAAATATTCATGGCCAATGAAGTTTCTGGGAAAAAAAAGGAAAAATATTTATGACAATTTATCTAGTTTGACTTTATCAAAAAAGACCATTCTGGATAGACAAACTATCAATTCAAACTATCCATTATGTTCTAATTAAACCAAAGAGGTCCTTGAAGGTCATCTTTGCTTTAATTGGACAATAATAGATAGTTTAGATCTTCCCAATGATAGTTAATAAAGCTTGTCAGGAAATGGGTCCAAGGGCACTACTTAGCGATCTCGAGCGTCACAGGTTAAAAATCCTTGCATGACAAAGCATAACAAGGCGTAATATTTTTTTTTTTCTATTAAAATGGAACTATAGGGCCTCTTTTCAATCTTGGCTGTGTACATATTTTGAAGCCATTGTCTCTGGGACTGCACAAACCGTGTCATCCTCGTAGGCCCATTTCTCTTTCCAGCGTTGGGATAAAATTGCTATCTTGAAATACTGATCTGATAGGAATTGGGGATAAGGTGGCACATTAGGCGTTTAAGGTACATTATCATATAGTCTGATAGCTTTTGCCCTTTAGGTAGCGGCACTAGAACTCGAAATTTGTGAACAAATGAACCCTCCCCGAGTTTTCTACTACCATCTTTTCTGTAAGCCGAGGTCAGGAGATTAAACATAGAAGACACATCGTTCTTTGCATTAAATGCTTTAAATACAATTGTTGTTAGTAACTAGTTAATGACTTACCTAACAGGGTATTTGAATTACATCACTATGATATGTCAAGGAAATCCCAAATGAATACAACTTTATTTCAAAATATACTGAAAATATACATATTTTGGTCTCTAAACAAGGATCTATGACATATATTATTGTTTATGGTCGAACAGGTTTTGTGGTTTCGGACATAATTTTTGCATGGGGGGTTGTCTCTTCAACGCTTCGAATAGAAATAGCACTTGGTAGCAGTGGAAAACGGCTTGACAGCGAATTTCCATAATTGTTAACCAGGCTATTTGCAAAAGAATGTTCTGGTCGAACAGGAAAGTACAAGCTTCTTGTCGGATTGTAGCCAACGTTTCGTTGGTGGGGCTGATATGGTCTGGATAATTGAAAGGGCCTCAACATTTGAGGAAAATAGGTGTACCCGTGACTATATCCAGGATAATTCCAGGCAGCTTCCGGATATCCTCCTGAAAACTGGAATGCATTAAAGCTATTCAATGAATTTAATTCTCTCGGTCTCCAGCGCATCTGAATTCCACTTCCGCCCATGTAGGGCCTTTGTCCGAAACCTAAAAAAAATTACCCATGAAATAATTTTAGAATTTCCTTTGAATTTTCGACTTAAGCCATACATAGCGCAAGATGCATCGAATTGGTCTTTGCTTGAAACGGAACAGATTTTCCAACGAGAATGTACTTAACAAAGACACCCTATGTTATGTGTTTTTTTCATAGTTTTAATAAGGTGTATTGTAACCACCTTTCATATAAAACGCATCAATGAAAAATGAAACCCACCGCATGAAAACAACAGCAGCTAAGGTATAGAAACCTCTGTTTTCTATATAAAAGGGTAAAAAAAAACAGTCTTCTCGTTAATGGAGATTCTCAGCGTTTTCCAATTCTGTTTAATGTATAGGGTGCAATTCCTATTTCATATAGATATAGAAGCGGAAAGGTGTGCTTGAAGTGATACTGCTATATAGAATGAAACTTAATTGGGTTCCTACTGGACCTCTAAGGATCCTCAACTAGGCAAGTAAACACTTTAAAGCCATCTCTTTTATCCACTCCTTGCATCCTTCCGTGCTCTGGAGAGTGTATGAATTAAATATTGAATCTCCGTGGATCCTCTGTTCACAAAGGATGATCCTGGCTTTCCCCTACCTCCATTAGAGACAAGCTCCTCTTTTAAAAAGTTGAATGCTAGACTTAAGGCACTACATCCATTTTTAAAACCCCTTTCTTCTCTCACCACCACCCACAAAAGCCTACATCGCACTTTGCGAAAAGTTAGCCAACTAGATTCTGATTCTGACTGAAAATAGTTTTTGTTTTATTTTTTCTCAATATTTGTGGATTCTGAGGCAATTAATGAATTTTTGTATTCATGTTATAAGCATTTATAGCAGAAACCATTATAGCAGAGACCTTAATAGCAGAAAATACCAAAAATAGTCACACAAAATTAATATTTTGCTTAGTTTGACTACCGTATGCAATCCTGAGGTGCTGATTAAACCGATCAAACCTGTTGATAGTTCATACATAGTAGTGAATAGAACTGAAGTCTACTTCACTTACTCATCTTATTACACCCTCTAAGCCTTATTACTCCTAGCTACACGAATGTGAACTGGTATTGTTTTTTCTTCTCAACTTTCATGTATTACTTGAAGTACATCTCAAGCAGCTTTCTATTTTTAAATTTCAAATTTTCAGTCAGACTGAGACAGATGTGTTAACAAGTAGCTTCACTTTATTTGATTCAAATTCAGAATCCAGCACTGGAATTTGTTAATCAAGACTAAACTGAACTAAGTCATTGAACAAAATTGTTGTTAAAGTCTATATAACGAGGCTTTACAAATGACATTGAAAGAATAGGATTTTGGAGAACCGTGAGGTTTTGATATTGGGAATTGGGTTTCTAGGAATTTTCAATCGGGTTTTTAGGGATTTTGAAAAATATGAAGCGGAAACACTAGCCGGGTCCCTTTGTAAAAAAGTTTATACGCCTGAAAGACATCCTATCAAATCTGAATATCTCTAACCACAGTCTCTTTTGTCGCTTTTGGAATTAAAGCACAAGTCATAGGAGTTACTGAGCCATGTTCCTAGTATTATCTCCAAATAACCGTTCACGCAAATTCACACAAAATAAAATTTTTAATTTCGATATCAGTTGGACACCTTAAATAAGGGCGATAATCCCAACGACATTCCCCATCCCCTTCAACATGGCAATAAGAATCGCAAAACCTAACCTGACGATCAAGAGATTTATACGACAATTATGCGAAATTACGGTAAAAATTCTGAGAATTTAATAGTTAAGTGTCCTCTAGCTCCACTCCTGTTCTATCACTTTATATTTTTTGTAATGCTTCACTTTTTTTAATAAAAAAAAAATAAATAGAAAATTAGCGTAATCTTATCATTAAATGAGATTAAAGCAGAAGATGCAATTTTCACATATAAATTGCGAACAAAAACCAATTTTTACTTTTATAGAAACCAAGAGCAATGTCAAAATTAGCATCAATCTTGACAAAATGTATAGACATAAAGTCTACATAGGATACAACTATAACAAAATATACTGAAATTGGAAAGGTGATCTCCTTTCGAATCCCAGCTGATGTGCTAGTTGAATTTTAGATTTGTGAAGCTGAACATTCAATTATCAGTTTTCAGGCCACAACACCCTCGCCCGCGAAATCTCCTTATTTATTATGATTTCGTCCAAGGTTCTCTTTATGTTTCGTAGCGTTCACCTACTTTTATTTCATTACTTTACTAATACCAGGAGCTAGTTCACCATTTTCACTGTTCAAGGGACCCAGGAACGATACCAGGCCTTTAAAAGCAGTTTCTAAAGGACTAAAATATCCCTTAAAGCTTCGTATTGCTTGAAGCCTTGTCTCTGCATATTGGCTGCTTAAAATTTGTCCCGCATCCATGTGTTCCTTCAGTATTCCCAAGAGAATCTTACAGTTTCAGATATTCTTTGACTTATATTATATTTCCAAAATCCATATGTCCTATATCATCTTGTAGACAGGAGCGTCAATTTACGAAAGTGTGTGTGTCTGTAGGGGGAGGGGTGGGTGGACGGAGAATAGGAGGGTAAAATGTATTTTCAAGCCCAAGGAGTGGAGAATTTTCAATTAAAATACCAACAAACGTATCTTCAATAAAAATACCCAAAATGTTGCAGAAAGTACTCCATACAAGAAGTCGGGGGACAGTGGGATCAGCCTCCTAGGTTGCCCAAGCTGCATTCTAGGTGCCATGTTCACAAGTCCATAGAAGATACCCAACCTAATCCCGTTTAAAAGGTAGATAAAAACCTTCGATTTCAGGAAAAAATATTTAAGAACTTGAGCCGAGGAATCTAGACCTGAAGGTTTCATTGACATATTCTGCTCTTACTTCAGTGGAAAATTTCGACTATTCGCTATTGTGATTTTTGTGTTAGGTCTCAATGTTTACTAGTGGATACTGCAGTGACATCTATCATGAGAATACGTTTATGTCGCTCGCAAAATTGAATTGAAGATGACAGGACATTCCAATCTAAAGTGGGACACGAAACAATAATATGATAATCCTTGGACAAGCTCAGTTGTTTGGATCATTTGACGAATTAATAATTTCCCTTAAGTGATTCTTTTCGTGATCTGTTTCACAGATGCGTTTAGATTCACCGGCATCCAATAGCCAAACGGTGTGGCTTGCTATCAGACTTGCGGAGCTAATGACCAGGTTGTTCGGAATAAAAATTATGACGAATCCTCCCCCCCCCTAGACTTCGAAAAATGTATTTACAACCCACCCATTTTTGTTGATTGACCCAACAGCTAGTGGTAAGCTCTTAAAGTCGTTGGAAATTAGGTTTTGTTAGTCCTATGAAAAAAAGAGATAACAATTAAGATTTTAAGATGTCAGACTGTTACACTTGCTCCCGTTTTTTCCGAATTAAATGAAGGAGTTTTAGCTAAGGGTTTGTAAGCAAAAACGATTTCAAATGTTAACTTCGGCAATCTGGGAACTTATTTTTATACATCCACCCCCACCTATCTTGTTCACTTTATGAGCAGTCTTGATGAACCTAATATCAACCTAACACCTAGCTCGATTATATTATATCTAGATCTAGTTGATTTAATTAACGACAATGTATTGATAAAATTCTTCTTAAATTAATTCCAACCTAACCCCAATTTAAATAGGATAATTGCATCTTTCTTTTCATTAGATGACTTGTAGTAGAGTACTTCAGCATATATTTAAATACTCTTTCAACTGAAAATAGTGTGCCCCATCCAGAGTGTATTGAATAGTCCGGCCCCGTCCATAAACAACCTTGGTATTGATTTTTCAGATAGATGGAAATTTGTTGATAATCAAACTGTCTCAGAGACGTTACAAAAATTGAAAAAAAAATAGCTCTATGGATATGGAGGGAGCAGATATTAGATAAAGCTGTTCGTAATGATGTGACAGTTAATCCCTCGAAGTCGAAGTTTTAACAGTATTCTTAAGACTCCACGTGTTCCTGAAAAGTCGATTTGTACTCTGAAACAATTGGATGTAATGGCCTCAAGTGATTAAAAAAAGGTGAACCGCGTTATTTATATTTAAAAAATCGCATCGCAAATATTACATTCTCTCTTCTTAAATTCCTTAAAAAGTTTAGATGTCCTGATAGTACTGTTTGAGGCAACTTTCCTCTGATTTCTTACCCTAATATTTGAGTATGCCTATCCTGTTTGGCATCCTAGCACCTCCAAGGAATTTTGGATGGAAAAGAGGCAGTCTAAAAAAGATGCCTAAGAATTCTTTCTAATGTGGATAAGGTTTTCTATATCTCCCTTATTCGCAGAACCAATCTGGCTGGCCTTGAGGAAAGGAGAGCAAAAATTTCTTAAGTTTCGCTAATAGTGCTTTCAATAACATAACCTCTAGAATAATTCGCTTTCCCTAGTTATTTCCTACCTTGTTCTGCTAGAAAGAAACCCAAGATAAAATTATTCACAGAAACACATAGAAGACCCCCCCCCCTAAGTGATTACCTGTAATAAAGATGAATCCTCCCCTTTTCTTCCCTCATCCTTTTTGTCATTCATTGTGTGAAGCTTATCATATTATTTTTTGACGTTGACGTTCTATTTGTATAATCTAAATTACTTAAATTTCTCTACTGATGGGTGACATTTTGTTTTTAATTTGTTTTCGAGGTTAGTTTAATGTTTCTTCCTGTTTCTGTTTTTAAGCTTGTTTTTTTCCTGTTAATTTTTTCTATTTGACATAAGAAGCAACTTAGGCTCAACAACAGCTTATGATCTCCTATTTGAAATAAATATTATCTTATCCTAATCTATTTTTTCAAGACCATAGCCAGGGAGGTTCTTCATTCCCCCCCCCCCCCTGTTAGAAATGGAAAAGGTATTTTACACCCGTTTCACAGTCGAAAATTATAAACAAGTCCAAATCAGTACATTTTTTCACACTGGAGGGTTGAGTCTAAAGCTCCAAGGCTTTCCCTTTACTTCTTCAAACACATTTTTGTTCAAGAATATACTGAGTGTTTTTTTCCTATTCAAAGAAAAATTTTTGCCCGAAAAAGACAGACCCCTTTACTTGCTGATTCATTATGCACATAGGAATAGCTCGACTTACCGAATATCTGACTCTCATAGTATCCTGGAGTTCCATAGCTTGATGTTGGGATGCTTCTTCTGCTCTGCCTTTGGTCAACACTTACTTCATGCTCATTGATTGGCAAATCAGCTGTTATAATAAAAGGTTTGTCTGTCTGAGAGTTGGAAGAACCTCTATTGACTGGTTGGTAAGCTGGCGGGATCCTGGCTAGAGAGCAGCTTATGAAGGCGAAAATCTAAAATAATGTATAATGATAGCTACACTACCTATGCAATTATGGCTATATCCAGACTGGATTATACTAGGTTTAAATCTCGAGTTGAATCTGACTCCAAATTCCCTGTATTCAACATACAATTTGAATCCAGACTCAAATCTAAGCTTGAAAAATAAAAACTGAAACGTGTCATATTCAGTTTTGCACCCAAAAAAGCAAAAATGGAAACACTTACTTACTTTTTGATTTATAAAATAGCTTTTACCACAGATGAATCAGTTTTGGCTTTTACTAGTCGGACAATTGTTCCAGTAATTTTCAAAGCTAGAGCATGGAATGGGAAGAAACCTGGTTATGTCTAACCAAGATAATTGGTCTGGTCATCTTTTGCAGCTTTGAAGTGTGTTTTCACTCCCTTTATGTCTTATGAAGATTGTTGAAAGCAATGCTTGAGTAGATTGCAAACATTACGATAGCACACCACTCTTGTTAGATCTACATTAAATTTTATTTTTCTAGTGCATTAAGAGGAATCCAGTCAAAAGGATGAAATATAGAGTCAAAATCTGTATTCGTCTACTTTCGCATTTGTCTGAATAAATGCATGTTGGATCATTTTCTCAAATTGTGTCGTATAATTAACACCAATATACATCCATATATATATATATATATATATATATATATATATATATATATATATATATATATATATATATATATATATACTAGCTGTTGGGGTGGCGCTTCACGCCACCCTAACACCTAGTTGGTGGGGGCGCTTCGCGCCCCCCCAAGCCCCCCCGCGCGCGTAAGTCGTTACGCGCCATAATAGTTACGCGCCATTGTAGTTGTGTCCCTATGTCCCACCTGTGAATATAGATATATATATATATATATATATATATATATATATATATATATATATATATATATATATATATATATATATATATATATATATATATATATATATATATATATATATATATATATATATATATATATATATATATATATATATATATATATATATATATATATATATATATATATATATATATATATATATATATATATATATATATATATATATATATATATATGGTTTTAACTACGTAAAACTTGCGAATATACAACATTCTTTGCTGTCCCATTGTCTTTGCATATAAATAGATTGTCAGGTTTACCGACTCTTGAACATGCAACATATAATGGTCCATGGGAAAACAATCTGTATTCAGATCTATACCTCATGATTCTAATGATTGCCCTTGAGCTTTGTTGATGGTGATTGCTAATCGACCATTCCCTGTCCCGGTGTCCCGGTCGTCATTTATATCCCCCTGTTTCCCCCGGTGTCCCCGTTGTAGTTGTGTCCCTGTGTCCCGGTCGTCATTTATATTCCCTGTGTCCCGGTCGTCATTTGTATCCCGGTGTCCCGGTCTGTATATACATTCGTTTTTTAGTTTTGTTTTTCTCCTTTATTTTTTTCCTTTTTTTTTCTTTTTTAGTTTATTTAGATTTTTAGATTTTTTAGTTTTTTTATTTGTTTTTAGTTTTTTTTCTTTTTAGTTTTTTTGTAGTTTTTACCTTCTTTTTAGTTTTGTTAGTTTTTTTTTTTACTTATGTCCTGGTCGTCATTTATACTCCCTGTGTCCCGGTGCTTTGTTGATTGCTAATCGAACATTCCAGTTGTCCTGGTCGCTTTCTCTTTGAGTGTCGTCATTTATTTTTTTCTTTTTTAGTTCTTTTAGTTTTTACCTTTTTTAGTTTTTTTTAGTTTTTTAGATGAAATTTTTTTTTAGTTTTTTCCTTTTTTTCTTTTTAGTTTTTTATTGGTTTTTACCTTTATTTTAGCTTATTTTTCAGTTTTTCCTTTTTTTATTTTTTTTTTATTTTTTTTAGTTTTTTACCTTTTTTTAGTTTTTTTAGTTTTTTTAGTTTTTTAGCTTTTTTACTTTTTTTATTAGTTTTTAGTTTTTTTTGTAGTTTTTGCCTTTTTTTAGTTTTTTCAGTTTTTTTTAGTTTTTTATTGGTTTTTACCTTTATTTTAGCTTATTTTTCAGTTTTTTCCTTTTTTTTTAGTTTTTTTTTAGTTTTTAGTTTTTTTAGTTTTTTACCTTTTTTTAGTCTTTTTAGTTTTTTTAGTTTTTTAGCTTTTTTATTTTTTTTATTAGTTTTTAGTTTTTTTTGTAGTTTTTGCCTTTTTTTAGTTTTTTTAGTTTTTTAGCTTTTTTATTAGTTTTTAGTTTTTTTTGTAGTTTTTGCCTTTTTTTTTCAGTTTTTTCCTTTTTGTTAGTTTTTTTTATTTTTTATTTTTTTTTAGTTTTTTACCTTTTTTTTAGTTTTTTTAGTTTTTTTTAGTTTTTTTGCTTTTTTACTTTTTTTATTAGTTTTTAGTTTTTTTTGTAGTTTTTGCCTTTTTTTAGTTTTTTCAGTTTTTTTTTTAGTTTTTCATTGGTTTTTACCTTTATTTTAGCTTATTTTTCAGTTTTTTCCTTTTTTTTAGTTTTTTTAGTTTTTAGTTTTTTTTAGTTTTTTACCTTTTTTTAGTTTTTTTAGTTTTTTTAGTTTTTTAGCTTTTTTATTTTTTTATTAGTTTTTAGTTTTTTTTGTAGTTTTTGCCTTTTTTTAGTTTTTTTAGTTTTTTAGCTTTTTTATTAGTTTTTAGTTTTTTTTGTAGTTTTTGCCTTTTTTTTTCAGTTTTTTCCTTTTTTTTTAGTTTTTTTTATTTTTTATTTTTTTTAGTTTTTTACCTTTTTTTAGTTTTTTTAGTTTTTTTAGTTTTTTAGCTTTTTTACTTTTTTTATTAGTTTTTAGTTTTTTTTGTAGTTTTTGCCTTTTTTTAGTTTTTTCAGTTTTTTTTTTAGTTTTTTATTGGTTTTTACCTTTATTTTAGCTTATTTTTTAGTTTTTTCCTTTTTTTTTATTTTTTTTTAGTTTTTAGTTTTTTTAGTTTTTTACCTTTTTTTAGTTTTTTTTAGTTTTTTTAGTTTTTTAGCTTTTTTATTTTTTTTATTAGTTTTTAGTTTTTTTTTGTAGTTTTTGCCTTTTTTTAGTTTTTTTAGTTTTTTAGCTTTTTTATTAGTTTTTAGTTTTTTTTTGTAGTTTTTGCCTTTTTTTAGTTTTTTTAGTTTTTTAGCTTTTTTATTTTTTTTATTAGTTTTTAGTTTTTTTTGTAGTTTTTGCCTTTTTTTAGTTTTTTCAGTTTTCAGTTTTGTCACCTGATCCAGTTTTTTCAGGTGACGTCACCTGATCCACAGATCCACAGATCCACACACAGACAACTTATTTTTATATATATAGATATATAGTATCGGGAGCACGGTGGCTTCGCCCCTGGGCCCCAGCACTCGGCACGTGGCAACCTCCTACATATGGATTATCATTGTCACTTGTCTTCTAATCGTAAACAATTTTAGTCTGTTTTTGGTGTCGTGAGGCCCTCACAGGGTCGACAGAGCCACCCCAGGAAAAATGCAAATTCTTTCTTAAGGTTGTGATCTATTTAGATTCTCTTTGTGTCCAAAATTGTCGATTTGCCAGTTTCGATAAGGTAGAAGACAAAAGAAAATAAGCTATATAGTTATTTCGAGTCCAGGCCCTGTCATTGCTCCGCGACAGGCTTGTCTATATCGATTCCCATTGTCACTTATCCTGTAAAGGCAGACAATATGAGCCTCTTCTTGATGTCTTGGCATCATCATAGGTTAGATACAACCATTATGGGAAAATACAAATTCTTCCTTAAAGTTATCACCTTTTTAGATCGTTTTTAGTGGCCAGAAATGTCAATGAGCCAGTTAAGAAAAATATACGAAGCCGATTTCGATACGGCCCCGGCTCTCGGCAAGTGGTAAGCTTGTATATATCTTAATTCTCGTTCTATGCAACAACCTCTAAATGAGAGAGGTTTTTTTGTCGTCACATCCTAAGGAGAATAGAGGGCTTTTCAGGGAACATATAGAACATTGAAGGGTCCTAGTGACTTGTAATAAAGAGTTGCGTTGTTTATGGAGTCTTTGATTTGTAACCTACTGGATTTTGAGTCACATTTTGTTGACGTCGAAGATTTTGACGGCGTTGTTAAAATATCGTAATATTTCTTTTGTTCTTCATTTTTTTTTAATCCCCCCTCGCCACGAAAAATGCCTTCCGGAAAATTTATAACCACTGACAATTCTCAACACATAATTCCATCTACGGAAAATTCTCCCACACGCGAAATTTAGCAGTCACAGAGAAAGTAAAAAAAAAACCTCAAAATGTCGATCAAATATCGTAAAGGCTAAAATAAAGAACAAGATATCCAAAAACATTTTTAGGACAGAGTTTGGTTTGTCGCCAATCATTTTGACTTATAATAAAAGGACTAAAATTCTCAATTTACGATAGAATGATTATCCTTTGAAGTTTCTACGACCACGATTGGGAGGTCAGGGATGATTTAGGGGCGGCCTACCTCCTATAAAGAATAATTTTTTTTTCATTTTGGGGTTTAATGTTACTTTTTACTTTCGTAATAATAGTAAAGACCAGAAATATTCCCAGAAATCAAGTAGGATTAAATATCAGTGTCTGCCTCTAACCCCCTCCCCCCATCAACCCCATCCACCCTTTCCTTAGAACTAACTCTGTATTTACTTGAAGACTAAATGAGAGTTAGGACGTTTTGCATTAAAATACCCCCAATGAGGCATATGCCCCCTCCGTAACAATAAAACAATCACAAAACTTTACTATAGAGGGTTAAAGCACTCATTTTCAAATGTTTGAGTGTATATATTTTTTGGCAAAGCAAAATCATGGATGCGTGATGACTTTCCAAATATGAAAAAGGACTAGATGCCAAAAACGACTCTAGAACTAAGGGGCTCAGCGAAATGCCATCAGCCGTTCCTGGGAAATTTGTATACGGCCTTCTGACAACCAAGATGCAAATAGTGTCTTTTGTTTTAATATTCGGACCCTTAGCCGGTCATAAGATATTGCAGATACGCCTCTTATGATAGCCTAGATACAGATAGTGTCTTTGGTTTAGCTCAACATGTCCCTCAAGATTCCCCGAAATTTCACCTCGATACCCTTAGTCTTTTTGGACACACACTGGATCAATTATCCCCCCTTTCCCAATGATAAATGGTGCATGTTAAGAATGGATAATTTATTTCCCAGGGGCACCCCAGGAGGCATCCCTGGAGGCATAGGTACTAGACCTTGACACTATTTTGAAAATAATGGATTTTTAAATTTTATCGCTACAAGGGGTAGCATCTAAAAAGGCAAGAGGAGGCTGGCCAGTAGCCTTTTGTTCCTTTTTCAACTTTTCTTTTCTCTCAACATGATTTTAAAGTTCCAATTTAATACCCTTAGCCATTCCTTAGATACTGCTATTGCGCCTTTATGACAGCTCTACTCCATATAGTGTGTTTTGATTTTGTTTGACGCTCCCCTCAACCTTTTCTAAAGATTTTACTATTATACCTTTAGCCTTCTTGGTCACTCAAGAGAGAGAACATATAAAAAGAGCAAGTAGGGGGAGAGGAGCTGGCTACCCTCCGATCTAATCTCATCTTCCCATCATACATTGAAAGTTCCAACCTAATACCATCAGCCGTTGCTTATATATTGCTGATGTTCCCTTTTCACAACCAGCAAGAACAAAGTATGTTTTGATTGCGTTTAGCCTCCCTCTCAACATTCTCCTAAAGTTTCACCCTAATACTCTAAGCTTTTTTGGAAATCCACGATCAAACATGCCCTCTTTTATCAATTTAAAATCTCTTAAGTTAACAAGGACCAATTTGCATAACTTACAGCCCTGAATCCGGAAACTAAAAGAGGGGTTGTCAACCCCAGAGGTATGTTTGTTTTACCTTCGGACTATTTAGAATAAAATGGCTGTATCCAAATTTTGGTCTGATGCGTTTGGGAGAAAACGGTGTGGGAGGGCGGTGATAGTCCTCTAATCAGTTTTAACTCTTAAAAATGGCACTAGAGCTTTTAGTTTGAAATCAAATGTGCCCCCCCCCCCCGAAGTTTATGCGACCACTCCTTTTATATTAAGTGCCTTGCGGAAAAAAATGAACAGACAAATAAATAATAATACACTGAAACTTTATGGCTCTTGACAATAGGCAACGCTATGGCATTGCCACTGACTTAAACAGGTGAGTTGGTCTTTCAATTTCTCTTCTAATGAACTTCTAAAATTACCTAGGGGAAGTAATGGAGCGAATTTTCCAGGGGATTTTTTTTTTTTTTTTGGGGGGGGGGGTAAATTTTCCACGGGAAATTTTTTGCTCGGTGAAAAATTTCTGGGGGGTATTAAGCCCTGGAAATAACCCTGGAAACACCCATGATGCAAATTCTCAGGTTAACGATTATTTTACTGGTACTTACATAATGATGACTTGTTATTGTTAATCTTCCAATAAATCACAAGCGGTGATCGTAAAGTCTTATTTTGAAAAAGACTTCTGCAATGCAATGTAACAAGTAGGTAATATTATATAGAATCTACACTTAAAAACAACTAAACCCACAGACAATTTTCCATGAGGGGTTAAGGCCAATGTTCGAAATAAACTTGACAAAAAACGTTATATTTTAGAAAGGTAAAGATTCCTGCATTTTGTATTTTATTTATGTTTTTTCTTCACTTCCAAGAAGAAGAAGGTCCCTTCTACCAGTTTACTCCCTCTTCTTTCAGCGAAACTAAATTCTTAGAACCATAAATTTTGGCCTTTTTTGTATTTTACCAGGTTTTCTGAAAAATTTTCTACCCACGCCCTGGAGCCACTTTTTAGAGACTCCTCACCAGGTCTAAATACGCACAAATTATATGTTTCATATACTAGCTATCAAATTTTGTTTTCGGGAATACTACTAGCAAATTTTAGAACTTAATAGTAATTCATAGGAATAATGGTTTTCTATTGGCCTACCAGCAATCCTATCGAAACTTTCATTGTCCCAATGCACTTAATAGTCAGAATTTAAACTGGTGAAAAGACCTTTTTCATTTTTGTTATATACTGTAGAATTTGAAAATCAGGATATGCCCTTTTAGTGTACTTTTAACCCGCACTCTTTGTAATCTTTGCGTGCTGCATGAACATACCATGTCAATTTCTCATTGCTCTAAGGACAATAGAAAAACCTTCAAAGAAGGCTACAAATGTCTTGAGGATAAAATTTCTAGAGAGAAGGTTTTTTTTAAGGGATAGAAGAGAATGACAGAAACTATACCATAAATGTGGGGGGCTGTGACCTCCTCCCCCCTCCCCCCTTTTTGCGTTAAAATCTCAATATGCTATGGTGAAAGCTTTTGTGAGGGCAACAAATACAGTCGATGGGTATTTGCAAGTGTTTTATCTACCGAGTGCTTTTGAAACATTTGAACTAAAATTTGTATCATTTAAAGTAAATGGACATCAATATGCTCTTTCATTTTTGAAATACCCTAAAAATATTTTGATGTTTCCCCTGGGGCAAAGGGCAGGAGGATAATTGATTGTTATGTTAGATTAAAGGAGAGGTAAGGTTGTTTCTGAGAGTAGGAGTAGTGACCACGCTGCGCATTATGTTTTGAAAGGTAGTGATTGAAGATCTCGGCGGCCAGGAATGGACTGAGTATTATTATTAAGTGTAATTTATTTTTTGATTTGATAATAGGCTGCATTGAACTTAAAAGATATCCTCTTGTATACGGAATAATGTCTGTTCGTTTTAAGTCATAATATTTAAAACAAAACTTTTACTTAATTTCTATTCCTTTTTAGTACCGTTTTGCATTGAATGTGAGTAGGGCTAATGCCACCTTAATTCCAACTCTTTAAATAAAGTTCAACCTCTACAAGTGCAATGCATCTAAAATAAAAAAAAAATCCGTAGCAAGAAGGGTGGTTTAACACCTTATTCCTCACAATGGACACTTATATATATAATACTGGAAGCACGGTGGCTTCGCTGTTAGACACTGGCACTTGGTACGCGGCTGGCTTCTATATACGGATTCTCATTGTAGTTTGTCTTTTAGTCGCAGACAATCTGAGGCTTTTCTTGATGACATGAAGACACCACAGGTTCGGTACAGCCACCCTGTGAAAAACACAAATTCTTTCTTAAAGACCTGACCTATTTAGATCGTTTCTGTGGCCAGTCATCACTGTTTCTGGTTTTCTAACCGTAGATTTCACTGTCTATTTTTGTTCATCTTTACCTAATAAAGTTTATTCGACACATTTTGCTTCAGCAGCTTATATTTTTACATAATTTCATTTAATTTCTTAATGCGTTATAGATCACAAATAGGTCTTTTCCAGTTTCCAACCACATATCGATGTTCAAGCTTTCGTTTACAATTCAATGTGATTCTCGCTATCGTTTGTTCCTTGCATTTTTCTTTAGCTGTTCTCGAGATATTGCTGTGTTACCATTTTGCAATTTACATGCTCATTATTCATTTTGATTTGGCTCAACATCAGCCTAAATATTTCTTGAAAGCTCCACCTTAATACCCTTAGCTTGCACAGTAGGAAAAGTTGTCGTAGCAGTAATAGCATTAGCAGAAGCATGCCTGTAGCACCTTTAGTTTTCTTCAACATCCCCCACAACACACAATGAAAGTTTCAACTTAATGTTATAAACTGTTCCTGTAGCATTGCTGGTACTTCCTCTTGACAAAAAGTATCTGCATAGTTTGTTTTGTTTTAGTTCAATATCTTTTCAAATATTTCCACGTTTTTTGCCTTAATTCCCTTAGCCTTAGCAGCAGCAGTAATAGTGCCAGTAGTAATGGTAGTAGTAATAGTAGCAGAAGTAAATAGTAGCAGCCTCAGCCTTAGCAGCAGTAGCAGTAGCAATAGCAGTAGCATTAGCAGTTGATGGAGTATGAGTGGAAGTAATTGCATTAGGATGAAATATTGTCGTTTGGTTAGTTAAACATCCCCCCCCTTTTACCCAACAAGACCTGTAAGTTTCCATTTCACAAACCAAGCCGTTCCTAAGATATTGCTGATGCGCCCTTTTTGACAAACAGCTTACAGAGGGCGTGATATGATTCAGTTTACCTTCCCCCCCTAATATTCCCCGAAAATTTCACCTTCATACCCTTAGGGATAGTTACAATAGTAGCCAAAGTGTTAGTGGCTGACACTGACTAAGGCAGGTGACTAAGATTGAAAAATATGAAAATGAAATTAAATATGTGAGACCGATTTATCAAACAACGTAGAAAATTTAAGAAAGGTGTTAAAGCTGAGATTCCACAATTCTAAGAAGGCTCGCTTCCACAAAACGGGGAACGTCATAAAGAATGAAAAATCACATGATACCACTAACAAATATTTATACATTGAGTAAATTAGGTCATATTACTTATTTTCGAGGTATTTTTTTTCTCCAGATAACTTACTAAGTAAAATAAAGCAAAAAGAATGTGATGTAATCAATTATGGCTACTTGGGATCGCCTGGGACGCAATGGACTTGTTATTTAAATGACCGAAAGTACTCATTTGCAGAACTTTATGATTTTTGTAGAATTAAATCTGGGAGTAAAATTATCAACTACTTGAAAATTTCAAATAAACAAATTGCCAATCATTCTACTCCAGTCCAACATTTTAACGATGTGAATTTTGGTCATTTGTGTGATGATTATTTGAAAAGAAAATTTAAGGGAATGGATCCAGAGAATTTTATTTCAAGTTTATATTCAAATTTACACGGAAGAAGAATTACAATAGAGATTATTTGTTTCTCGCAGAAATTTTAAATATTATGGATATACTGGTAATGATTTCTCAATATCCAAATTTCTATTTAGTGCTTAAGGTTTAACTACCTCTGCTATGTTACCCCTTCCTACTTTAAGACTTGGGATAGCTCTAATTGAAATACTTGAAAAATATTCGAGAATAGCAGAAAGAAAGGCTGAGTATAAAACTGATTATTCATTCTATTTCGAATTGCTTGCTATGTACAAATCGGGTCAACTGACTAATGAAGAAATAACTAAACAAAAAAGGAATTACAGAAAACATTACAGTCTTTTTCCTCGTAAAAAATATTTGAAACAGGTAAAATTAAATGGTTATAACTATTGCGAAAATTTTGTAAAGTCCAAAATAATATTTGAGAAATAATTTAAGCAACTTAAAATTTTCTGAAAAACCCCTCAACCACTCTGTTGTCCATTTTTTTGGTGTTGGTGATCTCACATCAACTTGGGTTCTGAGGAAACCCTGCAGGTTTTTCATTTAGAGGGAAATTAGCTGCTTCTTACTCCTTGATCTGGGGCCAAATCGTATTGAAATCATCAAATCCTACATGAGGTAACAGTGAGAATACAACTGTTGGCTCGCTACCGATAATCAGTAAATCAGTATACCAACTCGGCCATTCTGGCTTGTAATTAGATTTTATACAATCTTTTTGTTTCTCATTTGACATAAAAAAAATAGATGAAAATGCTGCAGACTTCCTGCACCTTTCTCTTCCCGAGACCTCTCTCTTCCGAGTCAAGCGCTCTAACCATTTGCGCTATCAGGGACTTATTGAAAGTTAGACGGAGATCATTTTGTTAGATAAATTATTTCCGATTTGGAAAATGTATTTAATAAAATCATCAACTAGTAAATGGAGAATCTTTTAAGCGAAATGCAAATGGAAAAGAAATATAATCGAACTATCAGGAAAGAAGATTTAAATATTTGAATGGAATATACGATTAAAGCAAATAAACGTGTTATAAGTAAGTATGAAAATACATTTGGTGTTGCTATTAATTTTAAAGGTAAAGCGTTTGATATATGCGTAACAACGATTTGATTCTACTGCAGCTGCTTTTGAAAATTTTTTTAAAAATTATATAAAGGTATGATTTAAAGTTTGTTGAAAGAAAAGGGAAAGATAACATAATTATTTAGATATTGATATCGAACTATCCATTAAATATTAAATCATGTTAAATTATTATATTTTACCAGCAGTCTATATAAAAATATTGAATATAAGTAATGTGTATCAATTTCTTATTTCACAATACCCGTTTTGATCTTAAAGCTCATGATGGGAAATTGTAATAATGTTGGTAAATTTTCGTTTAAAATGGTGTGAATTCAATTGAAAATGGGGTAAATTGATACCCCATGATGTAAGCCGTTATCGTAAGCCCCATCATGCGGTAAGCCGCTCTAATAATATTGCTGATGTGCCAATTTAACCCCCTTTTGTCGCCTTTTTTATCTTAATGATCTTAGCCTTGCCAGTAGTTGCAATAGAAGCAGTATTTGAAGCAGTTTAGTCGCAGTAGTAGTAGTTGCAGTAAGAGTAGTAGTGGTATTAAAACATTGGTAAGATTATAACAGTGGTAAGAGTTTAGTATTAGCATGCATAAAATTACCTTTTAGTTAATTGATCTTCCCCTTTAAGCATTCTCTGAAAGCTCCAACAAAAAATTCAAATCCATTCTTGAGATTCGCCCTTTTGAAAATCCATATCCGTATAAGATAATTTAATTTACTTCAAAATCCCCTTCAACATTCCTTAAAAGGCTCACCTGAATGCCTTTCCCCTTTTTAGAAAGTAAATGTCAAACATGTCCACCTTTCCCAATAACACACACTATATGTAAACAATTGAAGAATTACTTAAATTACAACCCTTGCCTTGAGGGCTCTAGAAGGGGGGTTGGCATGTCCAAGACGTAATCACTGGACCTTTCAACTGTACTGAACAAAATAGCTGCCACTAAATTTTGATTGGATTTATTTTAAGAAACGATCAGCATGGGGGGCTGGTTACCCTCCAATCACTTTTGAATCTAAAAGAGGGTACTAAAACTTTAAATTCAATAAAAACCTTATGTGTCCCAGGGAAATTGCCTTCAACCCTTGTCCCAAGGTACTGGGCGTTTCTGTCAGCTCTAGGGGTAATGTAATATGATATTTGAAATATTTTGAACAAAATATCAATCTCAAAATTTCAATCGGATGAATCCGTGGAAAAGATGGCACTGAGGGGCTAAATGACCTCTCATCACTATCAAGTATAAGAAAAGGAATTAGAACTTTGAATTTCCAATCAAATGAACCTCCTTCAAAGTGCTTACCACCAGCTCTTTCATAAGAACCATATATGCCCCGGGACACAGCTTACAACCCTTTCTCCCAGGCTCTGGGGCTTGTGTCAAACCCGGAGGCATTATTATATGATGTCTAGACTCTTTTAAACAAAATGGCTATCTCAAAATTTCGATCGGCCACAAGTGGTATAGTAATTGCCGATTCTGACTCACCTAGATCACCCCATCAATTTACCCCATTTTCAATTGAATTCACACCATTTTAAACGAAAATTTGCCAACATTATTACAATTTCCCATCATGAGCCTTAAGATCAAAACGGGTATTGTGAAAATAAGAAATTGATGCATATTACTTATATTCAATATTTTTATTAATACTACTGGTAAAATGTAATAATTTAACATTATTTAATATTTAATGGATAGTTGGATATCAATATCTAAATAATTATGTTATCTTTCCTTTTCTTTCAACAAACTTTAAATCATACCTTTATATAATTTTTAAATATTTTTTTCAAAAGCAGCTGCAGTAGAATCAAATCGTTGTTATGCATATATCAAACGCTTTACCTTTAAAATTAATAGCAACACCAAATGTATTTCCATATTTACTTGTAACACGTTTATTTGCTTTAATCGTATATTCCATTCAAACATTAAAATCTTCTTTCCTGATAGTTCGATTATATTTCTTTTCCATTTTGATTTCGCTTAAAAGATTCTCCATTTACTATTTGATGATTTTATTAAATACATTTTCTAAATCGGAAATAATTTATCTAACAAAATGATCTCCGCCTAACTTTCAACAAGTCCCTGATAGCGCAAATGGTTAGAGCGCTTGACTCGGAAGAGAGAGGTCTCAGGAAGAGAAAGGTGCAGGAAGTCTGCAGCATTTTCAGCTATTTTTTTATGTCAAATGAGAAACAAAAAGATTGTATAAAATCTAATTACAAGCCAGCAAGGCCGAGTTGGTATACTGATTTACTGATTATCGGTTGCGAGCCAACAGTTGTATTCTCGCTGTTACCTCATGTAGGATTTGATGATGTCAATACGATTTGGCCCCAGATCAAGGAGTAAGAAGCAGCTAATTTCCCTCTATACGAAAAACCTGCGGGGTTTCCTCAGAACCCAGGTTGATGTGAGATCACCAACACCAAAAATATGGATAACAGAGTGGTTGAGGGGTTTTTCAGAAAAGTTTAAGTTGCTGAAATTATTTCTGAAATATTCAAATATCTTTTACGAGGAAAAAGACTGTAATGTTTTCTGTAATTCCTTTTTTTTTAGTTAATTCTTCATTTGTCAATTGACCCGATTTGTACATAGCAAGCAATTTGAAATAGAATGAATAATCAGTTTTATACTCAGCCTTTCTTTCTGCTATTCTCGAATATTTTTCAAGTATTTCAATTAGAGCTATACCAAGTCTTAAAGAAGCAAGGGGTAACATAGCAGAGGCAGTTAAACCTTAAGCACTAAATAGAAATTTGGATATTGAGAAATCATTACCAGCATATCCATAATATTTAAAATTTCTACGAGAAACAAATAATCTCTATTCTAATTCTTCTTCCGTGTACTTACCAACAATTTTTACAAGTAGGATATAAACATAAAAATGTTGATATTAGAACATTTGTAGGTTACAATGATTTTAAAACAGTATATCCTATATTTTACTTTGATATTTCAAAGAAAGAATCGAATATTTATTGAAGTGAATCAACTGATGATATAGAAATTTGACTTTTATTTGATCAAGCACCTGCTAATCCATACATTTACTGCGTCGCGCCACCCCAAGCCCCCCACACGCGTAAGTCGTTACGCGCCATATTAGTTACGCGCCATTGCAGTTGTGTCCCTGTGTCCCACCTGTGAATATAGATAGATATAGTTGTTTCCCTGTGTCCCGGTCGTCATTTGTGTTCCCAGTATCCCGGTCGTCATTTGTGTCCCAATTTCCCAGTCTGTAATTTCTCTTTGAGCGTCCCGGTCGTCATTTATATTCCCTGTGCCCCAGTGTCCCGGTCGTCATTTGTGTCCCGGTGTCCCAACCTGTAATTTCGCCAGTCGACAAACATGACGTCAGTCGATAAACAACTTCCTGACGACATACATCTCAATCCTTATAATGACGTCAGCCGACAAACATGACGTCAGTCGAAACACAAACATGACGTCAGTCAACAGACACACAAACAAACAAATTATATATATAAAAATAAGTTGTCTGTCTGTCTGTGGATGTGTGGATGGATGTGTCAGGTGACGTCACCTGAAAAAACTGGATCAGGTGACGTCAAAACTGAAAAAACTAAAAAAGGCAAAAACTACAAAAAAAACTAAAAACTTATAAAAAAAATAAAAAAGCTAAAAAACTAAAAAAACTATAAAGGTAAAAACCAATAAAAAACTAAAAAGGCAAAAACTACAAAAAAAACTAAAAACTAATAAAAAAAGTAAAAAAGCTAAAAAACTAAAAAAACTAAAAAAACTAAAAAAAGGTAAAAAACTAAAAAAAATAAAAAATAAAAAAAAACTAAAAAAAAGGAAAAAACTGAAAAATAAGCTAAAATAAAGGTAAAAACCAATAAAAAACTAAAAAAAAAAGGAAAAAACTAATAAATGACGACACTCAAAGAGAAAAAAAAGGCAAAAACTACAAAAAAAACTAAAAACTAATAAAAAAAATAAAAAAGCTAAAAAACTAAAAAAACTAAAAAAAGGCAAAAACTACAAAAAAAACTAAAAACTAATAAAAAAGCTAAAAAACTAAAAAAAATAAAAAAAAGGCAAAAACTACAAAAAAACTAAAAACTAATAAAAAAAATAAAAAAGCTAAAAAACTAAAAAAACTAAAAAAACTAAAAAAAGGTAAAAAACTAAAAAAACTAAAAACTAAAAAAAAAACTAAAAAAGGTAAAAACTAAAAGAACTAAAAAAGAAAAAAATAAATGACGACACTCAAAGAGAAAGCGACCAGGACAAAAGGAATGTTCGATTAGCAATCAACAAAGCACCGGGACACAGGGAGTATAAATGACGACCAGGACAAAACTAAAAAATCTAAAAATCTAAATAAACTAAAAAAGAAAAAAAAAGGAAAAAAATAAAGGAGAAAAACAAAACTAAAAAACGAATGTATATACAGACCGGTACACCGGGATACAAATGACGACCGGGACACAGGGAATATAAATGACGACCGGGACACAGGGACACAACTACAACGGGGACACCGGGGGAAACAGGGGGATATAAATGACGACCGGGACAAAAAAACTAAAAAGAAAAAAAAACTAAAAACTAATAAAAAAACTAAAAAATCTAAAAATCTAAATAAGCTAAAAAAGAAAAAAAAAGGAAAAAAATAAAGGAGAAAAACAAAACTAAAAAACGAATGTATATACAGACCGGGACACCGGGATACAAATGACGACCGGGACCCGGGACACAGGGAATATAAATGACGACCGGGACACAGGGACACAACTACAACGGGGACACCGGGGGAAACAGGGGGATGTAAATGACGACCGGGACACCGGGACAGGGAATGGTCGATTAGCAATCACCATCAACAAAGCTCAAGGGCAATCATTAGAATCATGAGGTATAGATCTGAATACAGATTGTTTTCCCATGGACCATTATATGTTGCATGTTCAAGAGTCGGTAAACCTGACAATCTATTTATATGCAAAGACAATGGGACAGCAAAGAATGTTGTATATTCGCAAGTTTTACGTAGTTAAAACCATATATATATATCTATCTATATTCACAGGTGGGACATAGGGACACAACTACAATGGCGCGTAACTATTATGGCGCGTAACGACTTACGCGCGCGGGGGGGCTTGGGGGGGGCGCGAAGCGCCCCCACCAACTAGGTGTTGGGGTGGCGCGAAGCGCCACCCCAACAGCTAGTTATATATATATATATATCTATCTACTCGCTGTGGGGGTGGCGCTTCGCGCCCCCCCAAGCCCCCCCGCGCGTGTAAGTCGTTACGCGCCATATTAGTTACGCGCCATTGTAGTTGTGTCCCTGTGTCCCACCTGTGAATATAGATAGATTTATATATGTGTTTCAAACTACGTAAAAATTGCGAATATACAACATTCTTGGCTTTCCCATTGTCTGTGCATATACAAAGCCGTATGTACTAATAATGACGTCATATGCAAACGCTCTTTTTACAAACAAACAAACATGCATACACACAACTCGTTTTTATATAGATAGATAGATAGGTAGATACAATACAAATTAACTGCGTAAAACTTGCGAATATACAACATTCTTCGCTGTCCAATTGTCGCTGCATATAAATAGATTGTCAGGTTTACCGACCCTCGAACATGCAACGTACAATTGTCCATGGGAAAAACAATCAGTATTAAGATCTATACCACATTTTTCTAATGATTGACCTTGAGCTTTGTTAATGGTGATTGCAAATGCTAATCGAATTGGGAATTGCAATCTTTTAAATTGAAAAGGCAGATCCGTTGGAATCATGGGAATGCGAGGAATAAGAACAGCCTCACCCTCAAAAGGCCCTGTCAAGATTGTGGCCTCTATTAGGTTTTTCATTGTTTTTTTTTACGGCAAGTCGCGTGCCATTGCAAAGCTTTGGTGGGTTGATATTTCTTAAAAGTATTATTGGTACGCCTATTTTTAGTTGTAGCACGTGTGGTGGAAACCCTGAAAGATCTATGGAATTTAAAAATTCAGATGGATAATTAACCGCTTCATTTGGTTCCAAAACTGTGTTGACTGACTTGTAAAGGACTGCCTGGTCTCGAATCTTGGTCAAAACAATATTGTTGATTTCGTGGACGTCTATATTTTTGGGTGCGAGAATCGCTCTTTCACTTAGCCATTTATTATTTTTATAATTTTTTAGAATATTCGGAAATACTTTTTCAATCAATTCATTTTTGGACACTAAATTACACTAAATTACAGAAATCAGCAGGTAGTTGAATACGTCCTGAAATTGAGTCTACTGGGAGCTTTCCGTTTCCAATTGCCAGCAATTGATCTGAAAATGTTTGACCAGAGTCATCGTTTTGCAATTGGACACGCATATTTGTAGTTAATTTTAATATTTTTACGTGTGCCCATAAATTAGAATTTTTCAGGCAAGCATTCATTTCGTCTGCAGGAGTTGATCTAGGTATTATAGGTAATGTTTGCCTGAAATCTCCCGCAAGCAATATTAATGTGCTGCCAAAGGGTTTCGAATTCCCTCTTAAATCTTTCAAGCATTGATCCAGAGCCTCGAGCGATTTTTTGTGTGCCATTGTGCACTCATCCCAAATAATAAGTTGGCATTGCTGCAATACTTTACCCATCCCAGATGATTTGGAAATATTGCATGTGGGAGTTTCTGTAGAATGCAAATTTAGAGGCAATTTCAAAGCGGAATGAGCAGTTCTTCCACCAGGCAGAAATGTTGCGGCTATTCCGGACGACGCAATTGCCAACGCTATATCATTTTTTGATCGAATTGATGCCAGAATCAGTTTTATCACAAAGGTTTTACCAGTACCTCCTGGCGCATCCAAAAAGAAAATTTCTCCAACGTTGTTATCGACACAATGCATTATCGTATCATAAATGTCTTTTTGTTCCGACGTTAACTTGGAAATGTTATTTTGTACATACGACAATAGATCACTCGTACTGTAACTTTGTTCACGATCCAATTCTACACATGTCGAAACAGCAGCGATACGGTTAGGTGAGAGCATTCCCAAATCCTGAAGAGGTTTGTTTGCCATACGTACGCACAAATCTATATATATAAAAATAAGTTGTCTGTGTGTGGATCTGTGGATGGATCAGGTGACGTCATGTTTGTTCGCATATGACGTCTGAATTATTTCACACTAATACAAAAGAAGAAAAAAACTAAAAAAGGTAAAAACTACAAAAAAAACTAAAAAGAAAAAAAAACTAAAAAAGCTAAAAAACTAAAAAAAACTAAAAAAAGGTAAAAATCTAATAACTAAAAAAAAACTGAAAAAAATAAAAAAAAGGCAAAAACTACAAAAAAAATAAAAACTAATAAAAAAACAAAAAAAGCTAAAAAACTAAAAAAACTAAAAAAAACTAAAAAAAGGTAAAAAACTAAAAAAAACTAAAAACTAAAAAAGAAAAAAACTAAAAAAAAGGAAAAAACTGAAAAATAAAAGAGAAAAAGAAAACTAAAAAAATATGAATAAATATATATAAAAATAAGTTGTTTGTGGGTTATGTCTGTCTGTCTGTCTGTCGAGTGACGTCGTGTTTGTCCGCATATGACGTCTGAATTATTTCACACTAATACAAAAGAAGAAAAAAAACTAAAAAAGGTAAAAACTACAAAAAAAAACTAAAAAAGCTAAAAAACTAAAAAAACTAAAAAAAGGTAAAAAACTAAAAACTAAAAAAAACTGAAAAAACTAAAAAAAGGCAAAAACTAAAAAAAAACTAAAAACTAATAAAAAAACTAATAAATCTACGCACATGTTGGCCAAGTGGCGTTTTGTCAGCGGAAATAACAATTTTATGCGTATCAGTAGGCGTAAAATCGATGGCTGTTTTGAACAGACGCACTAAATTATTATTTTCGTGGAAAAGATTTTGCAATTGGGAAACGATTGTCCTTTCAACGTTGGGAGAAATTTCGCAACGTGCATTCAATTCAGAATTTCTATCACTGATGAAGTACAATTGTAAAAATTTATGATTCTCGCCTGAGAATGGTAGAAGGGACCCTGCTCTATGATAAATTTGCCCTTTTACTTTGAAAGTAGACATAAATTGATCTGGATTTTCGATTTGGGCTCCAAACGACGTCATTTGGAAACATGAGTTGTATTTTCTGATTTGTGACTAAAAACGCTTACATTCTGACGTAGTTCCAGTAAGGAAAGTCTTCAATGGCTCTGTTGGTGCAGCCAATAGAGGAAGTTTAACTTTTCCTGAGGCGCAACACATTCCCATTGTTTCACCATTGAATTTCAAGGCCTTGCAATAGGGACAAATTTTAGACATTGTCCCGATTTGAACACATCTACTCAAGCTATAATCATCGACTGGGCTGTACCTGAATGCCAGGCGATAACTTTCAGGTTGCTCTGATTCCTCGGCACGCTTTCTTTTCTTACTTTCTCTATCAGCAGCAAGCCTGATTTCTTGCTGTTCTTGTGATTCCTCGGCACGCTTTCTTTTCTTACTTTCTCTATCAGCAGCAAGCCTGATTTCTTGCTGTTCTTATGATTCCTCGGCACGCCTTCTTTTTTCACTTTCTCTTTTAGCAGCAAGTCTGCTTTCGCGTTGCTCTGGTAGTTCCTCGGCACGCTTTCTGTTCTTTCTTTCTCTATCAGCCTCAAGCCTGTTTCCTTGCTGTTCTTTTGATTCCTCGGCACGCTTTCTGTTCTTTCTTTCTCTATCAGCCTCAAGCCTGTTTCCTTGCTGTTCTTTTGATTCCTCGGCACGCTTTCTTTTCTGACTTTCTCTATCAGCAGCAAGTTTTTTGGCATAGACTCTTTGAGCATCTTCATCGGCTTTTGCCATTGTAAGTTCATCAGTCATTTTAAAGCTAAACATTAATAGATTTCTAGGTGAACATATATGTCTTAAATATCTTTAATGACGTCACTGTCTTAGCAAAAATGACGACAACTAACTTCATGACGTCAGTCGACACAGAAACATGACGTCACCTGACAGACAGACACACAGACAGACAACTTATTTTTATATATATAGATAGATATATATAAAAATAAGTTGTCTGTATGTGTGTGTGTGTGTGTGTGTGTGTCGAGTGACGTCATGTTTGTGTGTCGACTGACGTCATATTTGTTGATTGACGAAATTACACACCGGGACATCGGGAAACAAATGACGACCGGGACACCGGGACATCTATATATATAAAAATAAGTTGTCTGTGTGTCTGTGTGTCGAGTGACGTCCTGTTTTTGTTTCGACTGATGTCATGTTTGTTGATTGACGAAATTACTCACCGGGACATCAGGATACAAATGACGACCAGGACACCGGGACATAGGGAATTTAAATGACGACCGGGACACTCAAAGAGAAAGTAACCGGGACACAAGGAATGTTCGATTAGCAATCACCATCAACAAAGCACCGGGACACAAATGACGACCGGGACACAGGGAATATAAATGACGACCAGGACACTCAAAGAGAAATTACAGACCGGGACACCGGAACACAAATGACGACCGGGACAAAAATGACGACCGGGACACCGGGACACAGGGAATATAAATGACGACCGCGACACTCAAAGAGAAATTACAGACTGGGACACCGGGACACAAATGGCGACCGGGACACAGGGAAACAACAACAATGGGGACGCTGGGGGGCACAGGGGGATATATAAATGACGACAGGGACACAGGGAATGTTCGATTAGCAATCACCATCAACAAAGCTCAAGGGCAATCATTAGAATAATGAGGTATAGATCTGAATACAGATTGTTTTTCCCATGGACAATTATATGTTGCATTTTCAAGAGTCGGTAAACCTGACAATCTATTTATATGTACAGACAATGGGACAGCCAAGAATGTTGTACATTCGCAAGTTTTACATAGTTAAAAATATATATATATATCTATTTATATTCACAGGTGGGACACAGGGACACAACTACAATGTCGCGTAACTAATATGGCACGTAACGACTTGCGCGCGCGGGGGGACTTGGGGGGGGGGGGGGGCGTGAAGTGCCCCCACCAACTAGGTGTTGGGGTGGCACGAAGCACCACCCCAACAGCTAGTATTTATATATATATATATATATATATATATATATATATATATATTTTTATATATATAGATATATATATATATATATATATATATATTTAAATTCGAATATAGAAAAAACAAAACGTAAAGCCATATTACTCGCCTGACTAAGCATTTTAAAGAATTATCGTTTCTTCATAAGAATAAGAAATATGTAATAAAAATGAAATGACTGCAATTTAGAGCTCAGAAATTACTACAAACAAAGGAAATACCAGTATGATAAATAAAAATTACACCAGATATTGAAAAGAAATTAAAAAGAATATGTGTTCACATAAATGAAGATGCTGTTACCCAATCTCCAACTAATAAAAGTTTATTTCTTTTTATGCCTATTACAATATTAGACACAATATGTCATTACAATAAAATTATATTAAATCACAAAGACTAGCATTGGAACAATAAGTCATCATTTTTCTTGGTTAGACCAAGCTTGAACCCAGTTTTCTTAGTTTAGATTTATTTTGTTTAAAAATATATATTAAATAAATTTAGCAACTAAATAAATTTTAGAAATCAAATAGAAAAATACATAAAATTAATAATAAATGAAATTGAGAATCACACAAAATGAGGAATGAAATAGGCTAAATATAAAATAAACCGATTAAATTGTGTTGCGAAAGCAACACAATTATTTTTTTTCTAGCTCCCTGATTTCAGCTTATTCCTAGAAAGTGGTAAGGGTCTAACCTCTGCGGTTTATGCGGAAAGTGTGGAACTTAGGTCGGATTGTCATGAATATGACTGTGCATTTTGGAAAGCTTCGTAGAACTCTTATCTGGCGCCAAAAAGGATGGTTTTTGCTTGTGTTTCTACCCACTTTCTGTTTGTGATTTCAGCAGAGTTCATAATTTGGTTTTTCGCACTTGGGATTGCGGTAGAGAAACGGTGTCAGATGTGCTTCTTAAAATTTAAAAGTTATCTCATTGCAAAGGAAATTAGAGTTTATCCTTTGCTACTTTTAAGCAATGACGTTAGAAACTTGGCCGACGGCAAAAAAGTCAACTTTTGAACCAAGACAAATAGATTTTTTTACGCCAGTCGATAGCTTTTGATGAGCTGATCAAAGAATATGTCATCTATTTTTTGGTAGAAAAATTCCGTAAAGAGATGTACCAGTTTGAAAGTTTCAAGGGATTGACAACTTCAATAGTAGGGTACACGCTTAAAACAAAAATAGGCCGATACAGAAATGGTATCAGATGTGCACCTGAAACTTTAGAAGTTCAGGTTTTATCCTTGGCCCCTTTCTAAATGATGACATTAGAAACTTGGCCTACGGCAGAAAGTCAACTTCTGAACTAAGACAGATAGATTTTCTTTTTTGACGGCAGTCGATAACTCTTGATGAGCTGATCAAAATACATGATTGTCATCCATTTTTGGTAGAAAAATTCCTTCCTGAGATAAACCAGTTTGAAACTTAAACAGGATTGACAACTTCAGTAGTAAGGTACAAACTAAAACCAAAAATAGACCGATACCAATTGTGAGATATATAGGCAACAGTGATTAACAGTCGGCTATCATTAAACAGCTTTAACATTTAAATTTTGACAACAGTCGCTAACATTTTTAAGCTGTTATCTGTTAGCTCATAATTATCTTTGGCAATAAGGGGCTCACAACCTTTGCTAGTTGGTGTACCTATTATTTGTTTACGGTGTATTTGACGGCAAGACTTGTAAGTAATAATCGGCTTTTAGGTTACAATCATTTTCAGCAATGAGGGGCTTGCAACTTTTGCAAGCTGGTGTACATAGTATTTATTTTAAGATCCTTACAGATTAACAATTTCAGCGTTTAATCGAAGCCAGAAACAGAACCATAGTGTTGTTCTCGGAACAAATTACTAGGCGAAGCTGAACAAAGGTTGTCGCCTCACGTTCCTGAGAATATAAAAGGGGAGAAACCCAGGTTTTTGACAACCCTTGAAGACTTAAAATAAAACCTGGAGATAGATTACCTCATATTTCAAGATGAAGCGGAAAGAATTGCTTATTATAAAAAGATATTGGGTTCGACCTGGGGATATTTTGTAACCACTGTCGTTGCTTTAGGACTAATTTTATGTGCAAGTATATATTGCTACCATATGAAACATCAAACACCTGGTGGAAAGGAAAAACCCTTCCTTCCGGCATGGTATGTCAAGAATAATGGTAACAAAAAGAGAAAAGAAAAAAGACTAACATATTTTGAAGTAAGTAGAATTTCAAAGGAACCATTGAAGTAAATATTAAGTATAATTTTGGCAAAAGCAATTTCACTGTAAAACTAAGCATTGAACGTGAATAGTCCCTTACAAGGTTATTAATTGGTTTCCTTGGAGAAAAAGTCATATCAAAAAAGTCTTATCTGTGAAACACAGACATTACAAACCATAAATGAGAAAATTAAAACGAAGGGGAGGGGGCTATGTGGGAGGATGTTTCCTTGGAGGAGTTTTCTAGTATTTAGGGCGCAGGATTTTCTAGTATTACTATAAAAAAACAATGAAAAAATAAACATGAAAAAGTTTTTTAATTGAAAGTAAGGAGTAGCATTAAAACTTAGAACTAAAAGAAATTATTACGCATATAACGGGTTCTTCTCCTCCTAAATACCTCGCTCTTTATGCTAAAGTATCTTTAGCAATTTCAACTATTTGTTCTACGGCCTTTCTGATTCAGGGGTCATTCTTAAGAAATTGGGACAAAACTTAAGCCTTAGTGTAAAGAGCGAGGTATTAACGAGGAGAAAAACCCCCTCATTTACATAATAAAATATAAGAATATAGAAGTTGGTTACGTAAGTAAATTCTGAAGTTACGTATATTTTTTGCTAATAAAAACGTTCGTTAAAAATTAAAAGTTCTAGTTGCCTTTTTAAGTAACCGAAAAATTGGAGGTCAAATAGGCCTCCCTCCCCAAGCCTTATTTCTCAAAATCGTCTGATCAAAACTAAGAGAAAGCCATTTAGCCAAAAAAAATTAATATGCAAATTTAATTTTGATAGTTTACGTGCGGAGAGCCAAAATCAAACATGTATTAATTCAAAAACGTTCATAAATCAAATAAAACAACTAGTTTTTTTAAAATGAAAGTAAGGAGCAACATTAAAACTTAAAACGAATTGAAATTACTCCGTATATGAAAGATTTTCCTCCTCAACGCCCCGCTCTTTGCGCTAAAGTTACTTACTGTTTTAAAAATAGAGTTAAGAGAAAGTGTCAAATTTTAGCATAAAGAGCGAGGCATTGAGGAGGAAAAGCCCCTTTCATATACGGAGTAATTTCTATTCTTTTTAAGTTTTAATGTTGCTCCTTACTTTTATTTAAAAAAAACTAGTTTTTTTTATTTAATTTGTGATAGATGCGATTATTATATTAGTTAAGAGCTTAAAAAAAAGATATCGAGTGGTATGTTAACGTTATTCGTAAGTCAATAATATGAAGAACAGAAAATTTACTTGTGTAAGCACAAATTAAGCTTGTCCGCAAGTCTTTTGTTGCAACTAGTATGCAACATGAAATAACCACTTTCAATGAAATCCAATTTCAAAATTAACGCGTTTACCGGAGGCGAAGAAGAAAAAGCGCAAGGAACTTGCAAAATCCCACGCGGTCTGGTGTCTATTTAATAATTAAATGAAACAAGTTTTTGAAACTGAAAGTAAGGAGCGACACTAAAACTTAAAACGAACAGAAATTACTCCGTATATGAAAGGGGCTGTTCCCTCCTCAATGCCCAGCTCTTTGCGCTAAAGTTTCTCTCAAATCTACTTTTTAAAACAGTGAAAAACTTAGCGTAAAGAGTGGGGTGTTGAGGAGGGAACAGCCCTTTTCATGTACGGAGTAATATCTGTTCGTTTTAAGTTTTAATGTTGCTTCTTACTTTGAGTTAAAAAAACTTGTTTTTTTTTGTTTAATTTCTGAACGTTTTTGAATTAATTCATGTTTTGATTTTGGCTCTCCGCACATGAATACTTAGAACACAATTTGCATATTTTTTTTTTGTTAAAAGGCTTTCTATTAGTTTTGTTCGGAAGATTTTGAGAAAAAAGGAGTGGGGGAGGAGGCTTAGTTGCCCTTCAATCTTTTGGCTACTTAAAAAGGTAACTAGAACTTTTAACTTCGTACTAACGTTTTTATTTAAAAAAATATACGTAACTTCCGAATTAACTTTCGTAACGAGTTTCTATATTCGTATTTTTATTACGTATATGAGGGGGTTTGCCCCTCTTTAATACCTTGCTCTTTACAATAAAGCTTAAATTTTGTCCCAATTCATTAAGAATGACCCCTAAATCACAAAGGCCGTAGAAGAAATAGTTGAAATTACTAAAAATACTTTAGCGTAAAGAGCAGGTTTTTAGGGGGAGACGAACCCCTTATATGCGTAATAATTTCTATTCGTTTGTTTTAATGCTGCTCCTTACTTTCAGTTGAAAAAACTTTTCCATATTTATCTTTTCATTGTTCTTTGTTTTAAGTAATATTAGAAAATCCTGCTCCCCCTTCATGGAAATTTTCTCCTTTCATGACAAATTCCTCCATGGAAAGATCCTCTCGTGTAACCCCCTTCCCTCAACTTCTTCCCTATCCAAGAAAAAATTCCCCTGAAAACGTCTGTACAGTTCCTGATAACCTTTACTACATGTAAACACTGGTCAAAGTTTGTAACTTGTAGCCCCCCCAGGGACTGTGAGGGATTATGTCGTCCCCAAAGACATATTTATTAGGTTTTTCGACTATGCTGAACAAAATGGCTATATCAGAATATAGACCCGTTGACTTTAGGAAAAAATGAGCATGGGAGGAGTCTAGGTGCCCTCCAAAATTTTTGGTCACTTAAAAAGGGTACTAGAACTTTTAATTTCCGTTAGAATGAGCCCTCTCGCAAAATTCTAGGGCCACTGGGTCGATACGATCACCCATGAAAAAAAAAAAAAAAACACGCACCCGTGATCGGTCTTCTGGCAAAAATACGAAATTCCACATTTTTGTAGATAGGAGCTTGTAGATTGTAGATAAGATTCTATGACTTTTAGGGGTGTTTCCCCCTATTTTATAAAATAAGGCACATTTTTCTTAGGCTCTTAACTTTTGATAAGTAAGATTAAATTTGATGAAACTTATATATTTTAAATCAGCATAAAAATCCGATTCGTTTGATGTATCTATTAGTATCAAAATCCTATATTTAAAGTTTCGTTTACTATTGAGCCGGATCGCTCCTTACTACAGTTCGTTACCACGAACTGTTTGATGCGTCAATGGTTAATGCTAATGAAATAAAACAAAACATGATGAAAATATAATACTCGATCAACAAAATTATTAAAACTACAACAAAGAATTGTGGAAGGAGAGCCGCCCAAACTGTATTATTAAATAAGTAACCTAACAAAAACAGCAGTGGCCTGCGCTTACCCCCTGGAAAATACTCCCTAGAAAACATCCCTGGCGTTTACTCCTCGGAAACTAACTTCCCACAGAAAATACCCATCCCCCTCCTGCGGAAAATACCCCCGGATAATACCCCTACCTAAAATACTCCCACCCGGAAAGTAAACCCCGTGTAAAATACTCCTCGTGTAAAATACACCAACGAAAAATACTCCCGAAAAATACGGGTAAGTACCCCCTGGGGAATATACACTACATGGAAAATAGGACTTTCCAAATTTGAGAATTTGATTTGAGTTTTTTTTTATTTTCCGTAGGGGGTGGAATTTTGTACTTGTGTATTATACGCCACTCACTCAAGTTTATGCTGTGTAAAACTCGAGAACAAACCTGTTTCTTCGTTAGTTTCTTTCAGATCAGCACAAGACAAGACAATGACAAGTGACAGAATAGATGGGAAATTTATAATTTTGGCTATATATTTGCACATAAGGGGGGAGGGTAAGTATTTGGAGAATTTGAAGTCAGAAAACAAGTCTTACTTCATAATATGCAGAATGACTGCACCTAACACATTTTCCATGCAGAACTGCTGTACTTTATCCCCCCTCCCAATGTGCAACTATATAGCCCAATTTTTTTCTAAAGTAACGAAGAAACCGGTTTGTTCTCAAGTTTTACGCATCGTAATCTTAAGTGAGTGAACTTCTTGACCTAATTCTTTAAGAACTTTAATTAGAACAATAAACTTCGTTTTAAAATCCTATATAAAAACTTTAGTGTAACAAGCGAGGTTTTGACAAGGAGGCAACCCCTTTCATATACGTAATAATTTCTGCTCGGCTTAAGATTTGATGTTGCTCCTTACTTTCAGTTGAGAAACTTGTTCTGTTTTTTTTGTTAAATTATTTACAGGTAGTACTTGTGAAAAAACTTGTTCCGTATGTTTCTCATTAACAAATAATATCTATAAGTAATTAAATAAAAAACAACAAGTTTTTCAACTGAAAGTAAGGGGCAACCTCACACCTAACAGAAATTAATACGTATTTGAAAGGGGTTACCTCCTCCTCAAGACCTCACTTTTTAAGCTAACGTTTTTATTATAGAATTTTAGAACCAAGCTTATTGTTCTAATTAAACGGTCATTATGTTTCATGAATTTGCACATTACGGGGGGGGGGGATAAATTATAGTGTGTCTGCATGCAAAATGTGTTAGGTAATATTATTCTGCATACTATTAAGCAAGAGTTGTTTTCTGATTTCAAACTGTACATGTACTATACCCCCCCTTATGCCCAAATATATAGCCCAAATTATATGTTTCCCAATTCCCATCTATTCTGTCACTTGTCTTTGTCTTGTCTCGCGATAAGCTGAAAGAAACTAAGGAAGAAAGCGGTTTGTTCTCGAGCTTTATATAGCGTAAACTTGAGTGAGTGGCATACCACAGACAAGTACCAAAGTTCCTTCTCCCTACGGAAAAAAACTCAAATAAAATTCTCAAATTTGGAAAGCCTTATTTTCCAATGGGGAGTATTTTCCAATGGGGAGTATTTTCCGGAGAGTATTTACCGGGGGTATTTTTTCCGGGGTGTATTTTCTGGGGTTGGGGTTTCACGGGAGGTTAATTTCCATGGGGGGGGGGTGTATTTTCCAGGGGGTATTTTCCAGCCGGGTATTTCCCACTGGTGTGTTTCCCTAGGGTGGGAGTATTGCCCGGGGGGTATTTTCCACGGGAGGTACTGTCCTGGGGCATTTTCCCGGGGCAATTTCCACGGGGGTTTATTTCCTGCAAGGAGGGGGGGGGGGGTTAAACGCCTAGAACCTAAAATAACAACTCAATATTTAATTAAAAAATAGCTACAATGTAGTTTCCCACCGAGCTGAAGCTAATATTGTCCGGTATAAGCACCATGAAAACCGGTTATTGTCTCATGTTCACGACACAAGATCTTGAGTCTGGTGGCTATAAGACAAAAGTACATTCCATTCTTAGTTTAGGGGAATATTGGTCCTAGTCATTCCTTCCTTACCGTTAGTAAGCACGAACTATTTTGATAAGATCCTCTTCTGATAAACAATTTTATTTGAGCCTTTTCAATTTATTCAGTTGAATTGGAGTGTTAAAAGAAAGAGGGTCAGTTTGTCAGATGGATTGTACGATTAAATTTAGTTTTTCTTTCGCTATTTTTTTACTTTTTTTTAATTGCCAGAAGATATAAGGGATTTTAGGCGAGGGGGAAATAGGCAGGTTATGAAAGAGGTACATTTTTTAATGCCTAAATAACCTAAAATGACAACTAAATATTTAATTAAAATATAGCTACAATGTAGTTTCCCACCGAGCCGAAGCTAATATTACCCAATATAAAGACCATGAAAACTGGTTATTGTCTCACGTCAAACAGTTCGTGGTAACGAACTGTAGTAAGGAGCGACCCGACTCAATAGTAACCAAAACTCTAAAAAATTGAAGTTTGTAACAATAGCTACATCAAAAGAATTGCATTTTAATGCTGATTTTAAATATATAAGTTTCATCAAGTTTAGTCTTACAAATCAAAAGTTACGAGCCTGAGAAAATTTGCATTATTTAAGAAAATAGGGGGAAACACCCCCTAAAAGTCGTAGAATCTTAACGAAAATGACAACATCAGATTCAGCGTATCAGAGAACCCTACTGTGTAGAAGTTTCAAGCTCCTATCTACAAAAATGTGCAATTTAGTATTTTTGCCAGAAGACAGATCACGGGTGCATGTTTATTTGTTTCTTTGTTTGTTTTTTTTTTCCCAGGGGTCATCGTATCGACCAAGTGGTCCTAGAATGTCGCAAGAGGGCTCATTCTAACGGAAATGAAATGTTCTAGTGCCCTTTTTAAGTGACCAAAAAAATTGGAGGGCATCTAGGCCCCCATCCCACGCTCATTTTTTCCCAAAGTCAACGGATCAAAATTTTGAGATAGCCATTTTGTTCCACATAGTCGAAAACTATAATAACTATGTCTTTGGGGATGACGTACTCCCCCGCAATCCCTGGGGGAGGGGCTGGAAGTTACAAACTTTGACCTGTGTTTACATATAATAATAGTTATTGGGAAGTGTACAGACGTTTTCAGGGGGATTTTATTTTGTTTGGGGGTGGGGCTAGGGGAGGGGGCTATGTTGGAGGATCTTTCCTTGGAGGAATCTGTCATGGGGGAAGAAAAATTCAATGAAAAGGCCGCAGGATTTTCTAGCATTACTATAAGAAAACAATGAAAAATAAAAATGAAAACGTTTTTTCAAATGAAAGGAAGGAGTAGCATTGAAACTTAAAACGAACAGAGATTATTACGCATATGAGGGGTTCTAAAAATACTTTAGCATAAAGAGCGAGGTATTTAGGAGGAGATAAATACCTCGATCTTTATGCTGAAGTATTTTTAGTAATTTCAACTATTTATTCTACGGCCTTTCTGATTCAGGGGTCATTCTTAAAGAATTGGGGCAAAACTTACGATTTAGTGTAAAGAGCGAGATATTAACGAGGGTACAAACCCCCTCGTATACATAATAAAAATATAAGATTATGAAAGTTTGTTACGTAAGTTAATTCTTAAGTTACGTATATTTTTTACTAATAAAAAAGTTCGTTAAAAATTAAAAGTCCTAGTTGCCTTATTAAGTAACCAAAAAATTGGAGGGCAACTAGACCTCCTTCTCCACCCCTTATTTCTCAAAATCGTCTGATCAAAACTAAGAGAAAGCCATTTAGCCAAAAAAAGAATTAATATACAAATTTCATTTTAATAACTTATGTGCGGAGAGCCAAAACCAATAATGGATTAATTCAAAAACGTTCAGAAATTAAATAAAAAAAACTAATTTATTAGCTGAAAGTAAGGAGTGACATTAAAACTTAAAACGAACAGAAATTACTCCGTATATGAAATGGGTTGTCCCCTCCGCAATTCCTCGCTCTTTACGCTAAAGTTTGACTCTTTGCCACAATTTTACTTTTTAAAACAATTAAAAGCTTTAGCGTAAAGAGCGAGGGATTGCGGAGGGGACAACCCATTTCATATACGGAGTAATTTCTGTTCGTTTTAAGTTTTAATGTCGCTCCTTACTTTCAGCTAAAAAAATTAGTTTTTTTTATTTAATTCACTATACAAGATCTTGAGTGTGGTGGCTATAAGACAAAAGTACATTCCATTTTTAGTTTAGAAGAATATTGGTCCTAGTCATTCCTTCCTTACAGTTACTAAGCACGAACTATTATGATAAGATCCTGTTGCGACAAACAATTTTATTTGAGCCTTTTCTATTTATTCAGTTGAATTGGAGTGTCAAAAGAAAGAGGGTCAATTTGTCATGTGGATTGTACGATTAAATTTGGTTTTTCTTTCGCTATTTTTTACTTTTTTTAATTGTCAGAAGACATAAGGAATTTTAGGTAAGGGGGAAATAGACCCGTTATGAAAGAGGTATATTTTATAAGGCCATTATAAAACAAAACGTGATATCCATACAGAAAGGATGAGTTTTGATCATGGGCCCTTAGAAAATGTAAAGATCTTGGCAAAACCCTGCTTTAGGGGGTTTTTGTGATCTTAGAAATCTATTGATCTAGTGCAGATAAACGAACCTCCAAGGAATGAAATCAGAGCCTAAAATGTCCCATAGGAAGCTGTTTTTTGGTTCCTATTTATACTCCGCCTGTAGGCTACTCTAAGGCTTAGGAAATCGCATAAAGACAGGTTTACGCCTGTTATGATCTTGGGAAGCAATAAATCTTTCTATAATTTGTTTGGGTTGGATTTTCCTTTATTTTAGGTTTGCGATTTTATGGATTAAGAATAAATGCACAAAAATACATAATAATTAAATATATAATTAATTAAACAGATTGATCCCTTTCCCAGGAGTCTTCGCCGTTTAAAATTTGTTGAATTTAATTTTTATCAATTCATGCCATGTTAGTTTCTCTTTTTGTTTGAGAATTTTTTCTAAATGCATCTAGAAATAAACTAATTCCTAAGAAAACATATCCTGAAATATGCTCCCGTGCCCCCACTTATCACTGCTATTCTGGTGGCTGCCTTCCCACTTGAAACTTTCTGCAGGAGTCCTTGTTTCGTTTTAAGTTTGAGTTACTATATAACTTTATTCATGTCTTCCATTAATCTTAATATGGCTCTTTACTTTGATTTGAATTTTTTTTTGGAAAATATGTTTCAAATTCCTAGTATCAAGAAGGTTTACGTTTTTGGAGCAAAGTAATAAGTGTGAGAAACATGTATACGGTGAATTTGCAGAACACCACCATTGATTTGGTGTAAGGCAACAAAGAAAAAGATTTAGTTTCAGGAGGAACAGCATACTCTGAGACATTTTTTGAGGAGTATGCTATCTTTTTTTTCTTTTTTTTAACTATTCTTGGTAAATACCACGGTAAAAGCGTTAAGGGCCTAACAAATGCATTGTTTATTTGATGGTATATAATAGAGTGAAAGTGTCTCTTCTGCAAAATTTTGTCAACAAGGCCGATTTGCCACTCTCCACGACCGAATAATATAAATCTAGTTTTTGTTTGTCATCGTGTGCAACCGTCCAAGCAGATCTTTACTATCTATACATTCAAAGGGAAAAACTTGTCATTATTTTAGGTAATAGACTTTTCCATATTAAACTAACTTTCCTTCTATGCATATCTGAATTCCGTCTATTTTGATAAATGCGACAAATTTAAGGAAAAATAAAATCCTGTTCCATTTTAAGGAGGAAAAGTGTTCGGCGTGAAATTAAAAGTCTTTCGGCTGTCCTGCAGTTTATATGAAGTATCAATGCTTGAAACAACTATCGGAAAAAATGAAAACTTTGCAGTGTCTTAAAGTAGTTGTAAGTTCTCTCTGTTCCTCTCTCTCTCTCTGGTTCTCTCTGTCCTTTCTGTTCCTTGTTCATATTGTGGTCTTAGTATATTTTTACTACAAAATTTTAAGTAGCTAGATGTAAATAAACTTTATAATTTGATTTTAAAGCTCAATAGACGAATCTTTCGATTTTAAGTTTTTATATGATTTGATTTCTTTTAGGTTTTTGATTTTTGTTTTATACTTTTCTACTTTTTGAGTTAAGAAGCCAACTTGAAACAGCTGACCCTGTTCGTAAGAAAAAAAGCCTATCAGTCTGAATAATTATTAAAATCACTAATTTGGCGTCTTCAAAATTCTTAGGCGTAAAAAGTTGTATCTAAGTTTTTTCTACTATATATCATTGTAATTTTAACATTCTACTTCGCATATATTGTCCAAACATTTATATTGCCTCTTCTAGCTTTTCAAACATAATTCATTTTTAGGTTATAGCATTTTGATGTCCTCTAAACTTTTGATGGTTCGAAGATGTATATCTAACACTATGCTTTATCTAACAGAATATTGATATGAGCTAATAGCACGCTCAATTTAGCCTCATGATTTGACTTTTTTCCAGTTATCTTTTTTTGAACTTAGAAATTTCATATACATATATTTTAATCTATGTACTTCCTTTTTATATGGTTTAAATGCTTTAAAATTCAGTGTTGTCTTTTGTTCTTATACTTTAAAAGCCTTTTGTACTTTTTTGAGGGTCTCATTTAAAAACCTTTAATGAATATCCTAAAAATTACAAGTGGTAAAATATTGTTTTGTGTCACATTCGAGCAGATATATTCACTAGCACACTCTCTGTCACAAGATAACTTTTGGAGGGATACGACATATACAATTAGCACATCATTATGAATTTGAAAGCTTCTTTCTCTGAACTATTTTGGGTTAAGATGGTTAAGTTTAAAGTATTAATTAAAAAAAAAAAATTCCACTAGACAAATTTTTTGAAGAAAAATAAAGAGCTCCATTAAGCTAAAAAACTACCAGAAATCACTATCAGTAAATAAATGAAACTCAAAACAAACAGATATCAAACAGTTCGTGGTAACGAACTGTAGTAAGGAGCGATCCGGCTCAATAGTAACCAAAACTCTAAAAAATTGAATTTTGATATCAATAGCTACATCAAAAGAATCGCATTTTAATGCTGATTTTAAATATATAAGTTTCATCAAGTTTAGTCTTAGCCATCAAAAGTTACGAGCCTGAGAAAATTTGCTTTATTTAGGAAAATAGGGGGAAACACCCCCTAAAAGTCGTAGGATCTTGACGAAAATGAAACCATCAGATTCAGCGTATCAGAGAACCCTACTGTAGAAGTTTCAAGCTCCTATCTACAAAAATGTGGAATTTTGCATTTTTTGCCCGAAGACAAATCACGGGTGCGTGTTTATTTGTTTGTTTTTTTGTTTTTTTTTTTTTTTTTTTTTCCCCAGGGGTCATCGTATCGACTAAGTGGTCCTAGAATGTCGCAAGAGGGCTCATTCTAACGGAAATGAAAAGTTCTAGTGCCCTTTTTAAGTGACCAAAAAAATTGGAGGGCATCTAGGCCCCCTCCCACGCTCATTTTTTTCCCAAAGTCAACGGATCAAAATTTTGAGATAGCCATTTTGTTTAGCATAGTCGAAAATCATAATAACTATGTTTTTAGGGATGACTTACTCCCCCACAGTCCCTGGGGGAGGGGTTGCAAGTTACAAACTTCAACCAGTCTTTACATATAATAATGGTTATTGGAAAGTGTACAGACGTTTTCAGGGGGATTTTTTTGGTTTTGGGGGTAGGGTTGAGGGAGGGGGCTATGTGGGAGGATCTTTCCTTGGAGAAATATGCCATGGGGGAAAAAAATTCAATGAAAAGGGCGCAGGACGAATCTGGTCACGTTAGAAAAAAACGTCAAATTAAGAGCTTAATATACAATGCTGGGTGTTCGGAGCCTCTCTATTATGGAGTATAATTTGAAAATAACACAACTATACGAGCGATAAAACATATATACCACAACCATAACTACTGCTAAGAGATAACACAACTATAAAGCGAAAACAGGTGAAAACTAACGGGAAAATAAACGAACTAAGAGGTGGAAGGGGCCCAGAGAAAAACTATAATCCTTTTTCAATTTTGAGCCTAACTTCCGCAAAGGAGTAATAATGTCAGAAGCCTCGAAATACCGAATTATTTTCTTTTCAAACAGTTCGTGGTAAGGAACTGTAGTAAGGGGCGACCCGGCTCAATAGTAAACGAAACTCTAAAAAACGGAATTTTGATACTAAAAGATACATCAAAAGATTCGAATTTTTACGCTGATTCTAAATATTAAGTTTCAATTAATTTAGTCTTTGTCATCAAAAGTTACGAGCCTGAGAAAATTTGCCCTATTTTGGAAAAAAGGGGGAAACATCCATTAAAAGTCATAGAATCTTAACGAAAATCACACTATCGCATTCGGTATATCAGAGAACTCTATAGCAAAAATTTCAAGCTCCTATCTAAAAAATGTGGAATTTTGTATTTTTTGCCAGAAGACAAATCACGGGTGCGTGTTTATTTATTTTTTTTTTTTTTTTCCCAGGGGTCATCTTATCGACCAAGTGGTCCTAGGATGTCGCGAGAGGGCTCATTCTAACGGAAAGGAAAAGTTCTAGTGCCCTTTTTAAGTGACCGAAAAATTGGAGGGCAAATAGGCCCCCTCCCATGCTCATTTTTAAAAGTCAACAGATTAAAATTTTAAGATAGCCATTTTGTTCAGCATAGTCGAAAACCATAATAACTATGTCTTTGGGAATGACTTACTCCCCCACAATCCCTGAGGGAGGGGCTGCAAGTTACAAACTTTGACCAGTGTTTACATATAGTAATGGTTATTGGGAAGTGTACAGACGTTTTCATGGGGATTTTTTGGTTTGGGGGGTGGGGTTGATGGGAGAGGGCTTTGTGGGAGGATCTTTCCTTTGAGGAATATGTCACGGGGGAAGAAAAATTCAATGAAAAGGGCGCAGGATTTTCTAGCATTACTATAAAAAAAAAACAGTGAAAAAATAAACATGAAAACGTTTTTTCAAATGAAAGTAAGGAATAGCATTGAAATTTAAAACGAACAGAGATTATTACGCATATGAGGGGTTCTAAAAATACTTTAGAATAAAGAGCGAGGTATTTAGGAGGAGATAGATACCTCGCTCTTGATGCTAAAATATTTTTAGTGATTTCAACTATTTATTCTACGGCCTTTTTGATTCAGGGGTCATTCTTAAAGAATTGGGACAAAACTTACGATTTAGTGTAAAGAGCGAGGTATTAACGAGGGTACAAACCCCCTCGTACACATAATAAAAATATAAGAATATAAAAGTTTGTTACGTAAGTTAATTCTTAAGTTACGTATATTTTTTACTAATAAAAACGTTCGTTGAATATTAAAAGTTCTAGTAGCCTTTTTAAGTAACCGAAAAATTGGAGGGCAGCAAGGCCTCCTTCCCCACCCCTTATTTCTCAAAATCGTCTGATCAAAACTAAGAGAAAGCCATTTAGCCAAAAAAAATTAATATACTAATTTCATTTCAATAATTTATGTGCGGAGAGCCAAAATCAAACATGCATTAATTCAAAAACGTTCAGAAATTAAATAAAAAAAACTAGTTTTTTTAACTGAAAGTAAGGAGCGACATTAAAACTTAAAACGAACAGAAATTACTCCGTATATGAAATGGGTTGTCCCCTCCGCAGTCCCACGCTCTTTACGCTAAAGTTTTTCATTGTTTTAAAAAGTAGAATTGTGGCAAAGAGTCAAACTTTAGCGTAAAGAGCGTGGGACTGCGGAGGGGACAACCCATTTCATATACGGAGTAATTTCTGTTCGTTTTAAGTTTTAATGTCGCTCCTTACTTTCAGTTAAAAAAACTAGTTTTTTTTATTTAATTACAGTTAAAAGCGAGTCAAACTCAAAATGAGCAAATATTAACATGAGTAGGGCTGATAACCTCTATGCATTCTCAAGACCAAAACACAATTTGCACCAAAAAAAAAAAAAAAAAAAACAAAATAAATGACCATCGATTGTCAGTTGAATTGACACACTCTGACATATCTGTGTTAAAGTGTTGATAATTTTTTTTATTTAAAAACTGTATGAATTGTCCACAATTTTTAAAATAAAATTAATTTCTGACATTTAAAGAATTTCCAACCAATAGTCACGCTTGTTTATAAAACAATGTCTCAAAAAACCTCAGAACAGCATGGAAATCGCAGTATATCACAGAAATTTCTCATAAATACTGTTTTCTGAGATAAAAAAGGGTTAGAAAAACATGTTGATACGTTATGCTAAAAAAAAGTTACGCTAAAAACCTGTACTGCGAAGGATTTTCCAACGTCAGTTTTTTTTTAACATCGAAAGAATATGCAGCTTTTTTGTCAAAGCTACCCTTTTAAGTTCTGCTTTCCAAATCTAAGAGATCATGATTTCGACTGTAAATTTCACTAAAGCTGAGGAGAAGGTTTTTCCATCTGAAGTTCAAAAATTTAACATCAGTAACATTGGAATCAAATTCTAAGTCAGAACCAAGGAATTTGATACTCAAGCAAATATATTTCTTTGACTTTTAAATTACCCTACTATGATAAATTAACCCCTAGCCCTCCAAACACGATAAGGAGAATTAAAAGAAAATAAAAGTAAAAACCAATCCCATAGAATATTCTACATCATATATTCTATATGTGTTTTGGAATATAGGTGAAATAATACAGAATCCCTTTTTATCTTAATTTGTCTTAATATCTTTATTTGTTTTAATCTGCCTCTGGCTGCTCAACTTTAGACGTGGGGTGAATTATCCAGGGGTATATTTTCCAGGAGGAATTTTCTGCAGTGAAAAATTTTTTAGAAGGGAGACTCTCCGCGTCAAAAATTTTCCACGGGAAGGGCGGGGGGGGGGCATTTTGTGGAAAAAACTTTCCTCGGGGGAATTCTTCCGTGAATTCGGCGGACTATGCATAAGAGACACATCGGTTGCGAACTAAAGCTCATAAGTCTATGACAAATTTTCATAAGGGTAAAGCTGCCATTTGCCAAGTACATCTTTACTTGGTCCTGTAAGTCACATCCAATGTCCTTAAAGTTCTGCAGAGCAAAAACGTGGTGTTAATTTAATATCAGATTACAATATTATCTTGCTTACTTTTCTTTTTTCAGATCGTTATTTGTCTAATTTCCACTGGGAGCAAGGCTCAAGATATAAATGTTTTGGATCAACTGTCAGGCGCACCAGTTCGTGTTTCCCGTGAATATTATGAACCTATAAGTGCTGCTGGACTACCGTATAATAACCCCACAGAAGGCCTGAATGGCGGTCTAAATCCTTTTCTCCCGACTGGACGAGTTGGAAGTCGTTCCTATGGAGACCTCAATGCGTATAACCCGTCAGTTGGGCTTTCTTCCGCATATGCCCATCCAAACGTATATGCCTCAAGGCCATACAGGGCAAGGTCAGCTGGGGCATATGACCCAATTCTTACCCCAACGTACAGCGCAAATGTATATCCCCCCACAAGGCCGATCAGTAACGCAAGATCAGTTGGTGGGTTCTCACCCTACGGGTCAGACTTTGGGTATGGATACCCCGGGCGATCAGTTGGATTTTAAAGACGATAATATGATGTATGTTGGATATGGAATGGCTGTTTTAGCATTAAGTATACTTATCATCGGTGTACTATTACTTATCCTAAAGTTTATGAACTGTTTAAAGTGCCAGCGATGTAGATAATCTTTTGTTAATAGTATAGATCCTATTGTTTTAAATAAAACCCTTTAATTAACGAGTGCAGATGCTATAAATTTTTATTATTTCTGTGATACTTTATTTTAGGCATAGTTTTTGTCATAAGCATAGACTAATAATTATTTAGATCTGCAATAACGCTTCGAATTCAGTAAAATCATGAAATCCCATAGTGAAAGAGTTGAAAGAGTTGTTAAAGGCGCGCCCATTATCACAGAAAAATTTAACTGGGGCTCTGGTCCATATCACTCAAAGCCTTTCTTTTTCTTCTTCCAAAAATAACTTTCTTGCAATTATTTATTTAGCCATAAAGTAAGTATCCAAAAGTAGTACTTCAGATACTTTTTTAGTATCTAAAGTATCTAAAATTTAGTATCTAAAAAGTAGTATTTTAGTAGTACTTTTAGATGTGTTGGCAGCAGCTTCAATCCACGAACATATAAGGAGTAGGGTTGATATTTATTTTTCAAAATTGGAGGGAGCAAATCTTGTTTCTTTTTTATTTTTTTTTTCAGTGAAAATATAAACAAAAAGCAAGCCTCAATGAACAAATTCAAAACCAAGCCCTCTCGATTTTGCCCTCTCGATTGACGCTTAGGAATTTGTTTTGGGGTGCTGGAAAGGGATTTGATTTAAAAAAAAAAATGCTTTTACGGTTAAATTGTATGGGTAACACTTAAAATGATAAAAAAGGCACCCTTAATTTGCAAAACTTCCAGGATCCTATCTAGTGGTCCCACTTTTTTTTACTACAAAAGTTATTCAAAGATAGAAATAGGGTATATCTTAATACACGATAAAATAAAATATTTGCGATGAGAAGATGTAAGCTCCATGAGAAGACATTTGACAGGGGAAAAAGTATTTTTTGAAGTGGAAGAGGGTTACGAAAACTGATAAATTACGCAACAATTATAAGAAATTTTTGAATGTTTATATTAACATTAAAAAAAATGTATAAAATTATATACAAAATTTTTACTATTTGGAGTTACATCCTTTGCTATTCTTGTTTACAAGTACCTTCCTGCAGTCATGGATGACAACTTCATGCAGCGTTTGTTATGTCAATGACGATGAAGAATAAATAACCTTAAAAGAAATCATTTTTTTTTGCTATGTAAATTCACCAGTGAAAATTGATTTTTGTGTACCTCTCCGAAGGTTTGGTCACAATGCTTGACCATGTTTTGTTATTTGAAAATTTAGCTGGAATAATAACCTGCTCTCAAGTTTTTTCTTTTCTTCATTAAGAACTTTTAAGGATAGATTGCCGGTTTTGAAGATTTATTTTGCAGACGTGTCAACATTGAAAGGAAATTAACTGTTTACAAACGGTTCATAGTGTCGAGTAGAAAGTAGAGAGCAATATGTTTCATTAGGAATAAATCACTAGAAAAAAGAAATCCAATTAAATTACAAGTTTCCATTAAGAAATTGCTGGGTTTAGATTGTTTTAAAACTTTAAGAAAATTTAGAAAACACCCTCTAAATGGAGTGTAATTTGATGAAAATTTCACTATCGTATTAACTTTGTCCAACAACTCCATTGAGGATGATTCCAGCTCCTAGATAAAAAAAAAATACGAAATTTGGAAATTTTTTTCGGAAAAATTGGATAATGAATGCGCGTTTTTTTGTTACTTTTGTTTTTTTCTAGTGAACATCATATTTGAGGAGTTGTCACAGAATAATGGAAACGACTCATTCAAACTGGAATCGAAAGTTCTACTGTCCTTTTTAAGCATCAACTGAGATCATGCCTCAGGAAAGTAATGGTGGCTGCCTTTTTGTTCCGTAAATCAAAGCTTTGGATACGAAATTGGCCAAAATCAGGTCGCGCAAAAATTTTTAGATAGGAAATTGACTTAAGGCTATCTCAAAGCTATATACCCTCATGACTTTAGAGGCTATACTACCACGTGGTGCCAGGATTATCCCTAAGCATACACAAAGTCTAAAATGATAAGATACTGTGTAGAACATTACAGAAAAATAATAAAGATGCAAGTATATTATTAAAATTATGCAGCTTTGTATCACTGCAGATATTGGGATAGGGTGGAAAGTCAGTAAGTATTTCCCTGGAGTGGGGGATTTTGAAAAATTGGAATTTTACGTTCAACTTATCTAGCTGTTCATATACTATTACCTCATTGGGAGTAATGTATTTTGACCTATTTTTTCGTGTGGAAATAATGGCAAAATACCTTCTTTATTGCTGTAGAAATATTGTTAATATAAGGTTATACTAGATTTAGATAATAATACTAGGTGGCTGGGAGGACTCCTCATGACATGCTTGGAGCACTTTGAGAATGAAAAGGCAATAAAGCTAGTTATCATGCAAATCTAATTGCATTGCTAACACAAAGGGTAAACAAGTGAGGGGGTGGAATTGTCAAGAGCAATATTTTCCATGCAAATCTCCGCGAAAATGCAATTTTCACTTCCTGTAAGATCATTTTGGCATTCCTGTTTAAGGGGCAAGTATTATTTTTTAAGCATTTCAAGCGCAAGTTGAACTGTTAAAAACTGACCTTAAAACTGAAAGAAAAAAGTAAATTTTAAGCATATAAGGTGGAGTGTCGTCCCGTCAACCCAAAATTTTTGATACAAATTTTACTTTTTTCACCAATGCTTCAAGGACAGAACGCTCTAATACAACAGCGATAGGATAAAAAGATGTTGACATTTGCATAAAGCCTCCAAAGCTGTCACTGACAGGTATTCGTAACATTTATAGCCCTTTTTGACCTGGGGGCGGGGAATCATCATTTATAAAAACCAAAAACGATGTTTAGTATTGAAAATCAATCATGTTGTTCTTAAAGGGTCAGCTTCACAGAAACTTTCACCTAATGGGTTCTTCCTATCGTAAAACATAAGGAATCGTTGGAATGGGCGGACCCTCATTAAAAAAAAACAAAAAAAAACTAAAAGCAATGTTTAGAATTGAAAATAAAAGATATTATCCTCGATACAGGCAGGACATAAGTCGTAATTATTATGACTGCAAGCAGGGTATGGTCATTATACTAATTAGCCGACTCATCATTCAAAATCAAGTCATAGTAACATGACTTTAGTACCTAATATGGCCTTAATACTCAAATAAACTGATTCATGATATGCTCCTAATAGACCTCCAGTAGCCAGCAGAAAATGAAAGATCGTGTTATAAGGCTCTGAACAGTCTTTCACTAGTCACGAAAACAAAAAAATTCAGCATACAATTTTAATTTAATATAAATTCAAACAAGTTCAGTTTCTGTCTAAGCGCCAATTTTTCAGAATTCTACAAACACAGGGATTATGATGATTCAGTTTGTCTGAGCCACTTTTCCAGATATATGTTGCATATTAAACAAATAAAAAAAGTTTTTGGAACTGAAAGTAAGGTGCAGTATTAAAACTTAAAAGGAACAGAAATAATTCCGTGTTTGATTGAGACTGCCAGAGGCAGACTAGGAACAAAAAGCTAAGGGGGTATTTGGGTTAGGCAGCTTTACCTATGACCCTCTTTATCGAAGGAATTTGTTTTGCTTTTTCGTGTTTAATCAGAAAGGATCTTGAACAATGAGTGGAAATTGTGCTTCACGTCATTCGCGCCAAAATTTGGTCCGCCTGGCAAATTAGTACTACCTGCTAAGTAAGAAAGGCTTACAGTAGGAAGAAGACACGTACCACTAATAACTTTTTGTGACAGATCTCCCTAACGCTCGGTTGGACTCAGTCTTGCTCAGGTTTTCACACAAAGGGAGAGCGACATCGTATTCTCAGCAGTATAAAATTTCCAGATTTCGTCCCGCACCATGGAAATCTGGGCCAAAGAACATTCATGGTATTTGTCCTCCTCAGAAGGATGTGTGACACCACTCAAGGCTTTTCAACTCTCCATGAGAACACAAAATATATATTTTGGTCAGGTACGAAACAAGATAACTTGAATAAAAAAGGAAAAAGCTACTGTACTGACAAAAGCGATGTTAAACTCTTCTCATCTCTTTTCACGTCTTCTAAAACATCTTCAAACCGCACTGAATCAAGAAGTTTCCGCTCATTTAACAAATCTTCCTCAGCCTTTTAAATGTCTACGTTTCAGAACTATGCTTGATCACTGTCATTACTTTAGATTCCAATATCCTAATCGTATTTATCATACTTATCTTCCTGTTCTTGCGAAGTTTTTTACATGACATCAACATGAATGATTTCAAGAGATGATCTGATATTAAAGTTCTTGCTCTTGGCTGAATGAGGTTTAGTTTGGATCTTTAACAGCCGATTTGAGAAAACGAAAGCGTCAGCAGATATTTGTAGGCCAGGAAAACTGAAGTGTAAGCTGATGAGCACAGATTTAGCCTTAATAGCAGCCAATGCGAGCAAATTGTGCAGCTATTGCACGAACTGCAGTCACTTGAATCACACACTTCAGCCCCTCCACATTCAGTTCCAAGTTTGAGTCCATCCTCATATTCGGCACCGGACCTATCTCAGCCACTTTTGTGAGCCGTGCTAATAGTTTCGTCGTAAACCAAGGCAAAGCTTTTAAGCTCTGACCTCACCTCGTCATGAGAAACCTTCGCCATCTCTGCAACGTTCCGAACGGCCGACTCTGGCATTTCATCTCCACGCACAAGGCTGAATGTGGTTGGCTGCAAGAAATATCCGTCGGAAATGAGCTATTTGTTGTCTGAAAATCTTCATTTTCGTTGTTATTTGGTCAATTACTAACCTGAACACTTCGAGTCAAAATCGCTGCTCTGGATCTTCAGCTCAGAAATCTTTTGCCATTTCTCCTAGCATGCTCTTATTCTTAGCAACTGGACAAGCTGGTAGCTCTAAGCTAACTTCAAGATCCAATGAAGTGGTCTCTAGAAGGCCGTGGAATTTGTTATGAATTTGGGGGTGGTTTCTTTGGCACTTTCGAAAAAAATTATCTCTAGATCCTTTCTTAATTAATGAAATTCAAAACGAACTGAGAATACAATAAATGGTCTGTCAAATTCAAATCGAGCAAAAATTAACATGATTAGGACTGATAACCCCTCTGCTTTCTCAAGATAAGAACATATATGGTATAGACCAATAGGTAATATGGTAATATTAAATCTGTTACTAGTTTTACCGCTATTACTATTAACACTATAACCAGTAATATTAACACTGCTACTATGACTTCTATTACAACTATGCCTAAGGGCATAAAGGTTAAATTTTCAAGAAATTTTGACGGGGTAAGGTGAACTGAATTATAACACGCCGTCTGTATGTAGCTTGTCAAAAGAGTGTAAGAGCAATATTTTAGGAACAGTTTCGCGCGTGAAATTGAAACTAACAAGGCTTGTTGTGAGGGATGTTGAACTAACCAAAAGAAAATATTTGTATCTTAATGCTACTGCTTCTATTTATGCTACAGCTACTGTTACTATTATTACTCCTACTATCACTCCTAATGCCAATTAAGCTTACGCTACTACTATTAGTTCTACTGCTACTACTACTATTACTGCTATTAAAACTAAGCATACTAAGACAAAGAATTTGGGATACATAGAAACTATATGGAACTAAATTGGAACGCACGATGCCGATTCAAACGCAGCCGAGTCAAACTCAAAACGAGCAAAAATTATCGTGAGTAGGGTTTATAACCCCCATGCCTTCTCAAGACAAGGACATAATTTGTGCTACACTGAAAACAAAATAGGTTTTAAATGTTTTCACTTTTTTATTCTAATAAATACAAAACTAGATCTAAGTTGCATGGGCAACGTGAGGTGTTGCGGTAACCTTTGCTCGGCTTCGCCGAGTAAAGTGTTGCGAGAGCAACACTTTGGTTTTGTTTCCTCGCTGCGACTAAACGCTGAAGTTGTTAATCTGTAAGGATGCTAAAATACATACTATAGACACCTACATCATAAAGTTATCCGTGAGTTTGTAGAGTGAAGAAAACATAGCTGCGACTCTACTGAATTGTTTCCATCTGTATTGGTTGCGTAAATAGTTGGTTCCTCCGAATAAGGATTAAAGTCAACTGCAGTATTTGCTACTGGGATTCATCTTATCCCTATTTGATATTAATCTTATCTATATCTTATCTATTAATCTTATCGAGATAAAAATAGTTCCAGTAGCAAATACTGCAGTTGACTTTAAAATCTGTATAATATAAACAGGGAAAATCTATAACAGGAATACCCCTTTTACATTTTAGCCGAATCTTACTTACAAGTCCATCTCCCCGTGATGGACATGGTACCGTATCGTTATCAAGGCCTATCGATCGCCGTTGACAAACAAAATTCTATCTATTAGTTCAAAAGTTGATTTTTGAAACGAACTATAGGTACACCAAGTAGCCAAAATCGCTAACCCCTCATTGCCGAACACGACTATGGTCTAACAGTCTATTGTTGCTTACAAGTGTTTTACATGCCTCACAATTGCAATCGGCCTATTTTGGGTTTCAGTGTCTACCTTACTACTGAAGTTGTCAACCCATCTAAACTTTCAAAATGTTGTATCTCGTGAAGGAATAACTACTTACAAGTCCATTTCCCTCCGATAGACATGGTACCATATCGTTTCGACCATGAAATACACTGGCAAAAAATAATAGGTATACCAACTACCAAAATCTGCTAACCCTTCATCACAGAGTAACACTTTGGTTTTGTTTCTTTGCTATCTGTTACACGCTGAACTTGTCCACCCATCTAGGTTCTGAAAATGATATGTTCCAAAAAGAGTTTTTTCCTGAACTGATGACACAATCCGTAACCACATGGCTATAGGTTAAGTCAGGTTTTAAAGAAATACAGAACATCGAAAACAGGGACTAAATTGACTTTGCAGACGGTTGAACTTTATCCTTTTCAATCGTAGACATCGGGACTGGTGAAAACTTGCGACATCTTATACAACCTATTGGGTATTATGAAGCTGTCCGTAACTGTTCATGACCATTGGATGACCTTTATCCTTTTCAATCGTAGATATCGTGATGGGTGAAAACTTGGAACAATATCTTATATAATCTAGTTGGTATTATAAAGCTATCCGTAACTTTACAGGATCAAAATACCATAGATGATACTCTATTAATTATTACGAAACTACCTCATTGTATCGTTTGCACCTGTTGCGTAAATACTTAATTCTAGGTTACAGTGAGTGATAGACCATCGATACTAACTTTTTTGCCGTCAGATTTACAGAGATCGAATACAATGTGCACCAATTTGCACAAATTTCTAGCCCAAAGTGAACCGATTCTTACTTACAAGTCCCTCTCCCGTGATTAGACATCAATTTCACCGGAAACAAATAAATGGGTACACCAACTAGCAAAAGTTTCAAACCCCTCATCATTGAAGATGATTGTAGCTTAACAGCCGATTATTACTTACAAGTCCCCTTCATGTCTTACTTACCAACACTGGAACCAAATTGGTCTTATCATCAAATACACCGGAAACAAATAACAGGTACACCAACTCGCAAAAGTTGCAAACCCCTCATTGCAACTAGCAAAAGTTGCAAACCCCTCATCGCTGAAGATGATTGTAGCCTAACAGCCGATTATTACTTACAAGTCCCCTACATGTCTTACCACTGGAACCAAATTGGTCTTACCATCAAATACAACGGAAACAAAAAATAGGTACACCAACTAGTAAGAGTTGCGAACCCCTCATTGCCGAGGAAGATTATGAGCTAACAGCCGACTGTTGCTTACAACTCCCCTATATGTCTCACAATTGGTATCGGCCTATTTTTGGTTTAAGTGTGTACCTTACTACTGAAGTTGTCAACCCCTTTAAACTTTCAAACTGGTATATCTCATGAAGGAATTTTTGTACAAAAAAATGGATGACATATACTTTGATCAGCTCATCAAAAGCTATCGACTGCCGTCGAAAAAAAAATCTTTCTGTCTTAGTTCAAAAGTTGACTTTTTTGCCGTAGGCCAACTTTCTAACGTCATCACTTAGAAAGGAGCAAAGGATAAACTCTAATTTCTTTAGCAATGAGAGAACTTTTAAATTTTAAGATGCACATCTGATACCATTTCTCTACCCCAATCCCAAGTGCGAAAAACCGAATGATAAACTCAGCTGAAATCACGAACAGAAATGGGTAGAAACAATAGATGGCAGCACTTTCGGACCCGTGGGAAAATGCCGCTTTTTTGCTTCTCTAAATTTTTCTATTTATCACTCAAAGAAGATATATTGGCTGTGGGGCAGGGTAACTGTCGCATATATTTAACACTTATAGATTTTAGTCCATCTTCAATTTGAAATTGGTGCCTGCCTGCTTGCCTGCTAGAACGGAGCTTTCCACTCGAAAGCAGAAACATGGTTTGATGAAACAAAAGCTTGGCTGCATAACTTCAGATAGTCCTCTCTGACATAGGCTATACAACTCCTCTTCACTTCACACACTATAGGCTCTGGCTCAAGGACAAGCAAAAACCATCCTTTGTGGCCCCAGGCAAGAGTTCTACGAAGCTTTCCAAAATGTAAAGTCATATTCATCAATCCAGCCTAAGGTCCACACTTTGCGTAAAAACCGCAGAGGTTAGACCCTTACCACCTTCTAGGAATAAGCTGAAATCGGGGTGCTAGGAACAAAAAAAAAAACACGACAAAACCAAAGTGTTGCTCTCGCAACACAATTATTAAGACTTTAAGGAACAAATATCAGTATACGTAAATTAAACTGACAATCCACGGTCATTTGTTTTTCGTTTCAGTGAAGTTTTTGTCAAACAGTTCGTGGTAACGAACTGTAGTAAGGAGTGACCCGGCTCAATAGTAACCGAAACTCTAAAAAACGGAATTTCGATATCAATAGTTACATAAAAAATGGTCTTTTATGCTGATTTAAAATATATAAGCTTCATCAAATTTAGTCTTTTTAATCAAAAGTTACGAGCCTGAAAAAAATTACCTTATTTTTAAAAATAGGGGAAAACCCTCTAAAATTCACATAATCTTAACAAAAATCACACCATCAGATTCAGCGTATCCGACAACCCTACTGTAGAAGTTTCAAGCTCCTATCTACAAAAATGTGGAATTTTGTATTTTTTGCCAGAAGACATCACGGATGCGTGTTTATTTGTTTTTTTGTTTTGTTTTTTTGTTGTTTTTTTTTCCCAGGAGTGATCGTATCAACCCAGTGGTCCTAGAATGTCTCAAAGGGCCCTTCTTAAGATTTCTAGTGTCCTTCTTAAGTGACCAAAAAAATCGGAGGGTAAAGAGCAAGGTATTGACGAGGGGGCGAACCCCCTCATATACATAATAAAAATATACAAATATAGAAATTCGCTACGTTAGTTAATTCGTAAGTTATGTATATTTATTACTAGTAAAAATGTTCTGAAAAAGTTCTAGTTGTATTTTTAAGTAATCAAAAATCGGAGGGCAATTAGGCCTCCTCCCCCACCCCTTTTTTCAAAATCGTCTGATCAAAACTATGAGAAAGCAATTTAGCGAAAAAAATATTAATATGCAAATTTAATTTTAAATATTCATGTGCGGTGAGCCAAAATCAAAACATGTATTAATTCAAAAACTTTCAGATATTAAATAAAAAAAACAAGTTTTTTTAACTGCAAGTAAGGAGCGACATTAAAACTTAAAACGAACAGAAATTATTCCGTATATGAAAGGGGTTGTCCCCTCCTCAACACCTCACTCTTTAAGCTAAAGTTTTTATTATTGTTTTAAAAAGTAGAGTTGTGAGAAAGAGTCAAACTTTTGCATAAAGAGCGAAGTGTTGAGGAGGGATTAACCCCTTTCATATACGGAATAATTTCTTTTCGCTTTAAGTTTTAATCTCGCTCCTTACTTGCAGTTAAGAAAACTTGTTTTTTATTTAATTTCATTAAGGGGCGAACGGTGGCCGCACAACAATCATACAATTCAACTTTAATTCAGAAATGAAGGGGTTTTAAAAGGAATGACGTACATTTACTGAGGCAGTGTTTTCATGTCGTTACTTTGCTGATGAATTTCCAGGTTACCGATTCCAATTTTTTCCAGAATATTAAAAGCATAGAGATTACATAATCTAGTGGCAAGAATTTGCATCATTTTATCTGGAAATTAAATAAAAAAAAGTTTTTTTTAACGGAAAGTAAGGAGCGACATTAAAACTTAAAACGAATAGAAATTACTTCGTATATAAAAGGTGCTGCTTCCTCATCAACGCCCCAATCTTTACGCTAAATTATGACTCTTTCTCTTATCTCTACTTTTTAAAACAGTAAAAAACTTTAGTGTAAAGAGCGGGGCGTTAATGAGGAAGCAGCCCCTTTCATATACGAATTAATTTCTGTTCGTTTTAAGTTTTAATGTCGCTCCTTACTTTCCGTTAAAAAACTTGTTTTTAAAAAATTTAATTCCTGAACGTTATTGAATCAATGCACGTTTTGATTTTGGCTCCCCGCAGATGAATAATTAAAACGAAATTTGCATTTTTTTTTTTTTTTTTGGCTAAATGGCTTTTTCATAGTTCTGATCGAATGATTTTGAGAAAAAGGAGTGGAGGAGGAGGCCTAGTTGCCTTCCGATTTTTTGGTTGTGTAAGAAGGCAACTAGAACTTTTAATTTTTTACGAATGTTTTTATAAGTAAAAGATATACGTAACTTACAAATTTGCTTACGTAACAAACTTCTGTATTCTCATGTTTTTATTACGTATATGAGGGGGCTCATCCCCTCGTCAGCACCTCACTCTTTACACTATAGCTTAAATTTTGTTGCAATTTCTTAAGAATGACCCCTGAATCACAAAAGCCGTAGAATAAATAGTTGAAATTACTAGAAATACTTTAGCGCAAAGAACGATGTATTAGGAGGAGGTGAGCCTATCATATGCGTAATAATTTCTGTTCGTTTTAAGTTTTAATGCTACTCCTTACTTTCAGTTAAAAAACATTTTCATATTTATTTTTTCATTGTTTTTTTAAATAATGCTAGAAAATCCTGCGCTCCCTACATGGAAAATTTTATTTCCCCATGACAAATTCCTCCAAGGAAAGTTCCCCCAACATATGTCCTTCTTCTCAAGCCCTCCCACCCAAAAAATCCCCTGAAAACGTCTGTACACTTCCAAATAACCATTACTATGCGTAAGTACTGGTCAAAGTTTGTAACTTGTAGCCCCTCCCACGGGGACTGTGGGGGAGTAAGTCGTCCGCAAAGACATAGTTATAAGGTTTTACGAATACGCTGAATAAAATGGCAATTTCAGAATTTTGATCCTGTGACCCTGGGAAAATAATTAGCGTGGGAGGGGGCCTAGATGCCCTCCAAGTTTTTTGGTCACTTAAAAAGGGCACTAGAACTTTTCATTTCCGTTAGAATTAGCCCTCTCGCAAGATTCTAGGACCACTGAGTCGATACGATCACCCCTGGGGAAAAAAAACAAATAAATAAACACGCATCCGTGATCTGCCTTCTGGCAAAAAATACAAAATTCGACATTTTTGTAGATAGGAGCTTGAAACTTCTACAACAGTGTTCCTCTGATACGCTGAATCTGATGATGGATGTGAATTTCGTTAAGATTCTATGGCTTTTGGGGGTTGTTTCCCCCTATTTTCTAAAATAAAACAAATTTTCTCAGGCTCGTAACTTTTGATGGTTAAGATTAAACTTGATGAAACTTATATACTTAAAATCAGCATCAAAATGTATTTCTTTTGATGTAGCTATTGGTATCAAAATTCCATTTTTTAGAGTTTTGGTTACTATTGAGGCGGGTCGCTCCTTATTGCAGTTCGTTACCACGAACTGTTTGACTAACAATTAGCAAACTCTTACAAGTGACTAGTTGTCATCAAGAATTTGTGGCTCGACAAGTAAGAAGAGAGTAAGAATTGATTGAAGTTTTCAAATGAATGTATTTGAACAATTTCTTTTTTGCAAAATACCTTGTAGGCTACCTTGATGAAGGAAAAGTACAAGGATTTTTCTGAAGGGGGAGCATCTGAGGAGGGAATTAGGTGACACCGTAAATACTTGAGCAGCTAAAAGAAGCTTTTGTTAAAAACCTAATTCGAAACAATCCCTACTCGTTGAAAAATCATATATGATTGAAAAATGGACTGAAAAGGGATGGGGGAAGAAACCAAATGAAATTTAAATACATTTACAACTAAAATAAATGTAAGTTTTTCGGGAAGTTTGAGGAAAATCCTATAAATCCATAAATTCATTCATGTTAGACAGTTGATGCCTTTAAATCAGTAGAATATACAAAAATTAATGCTGAAATATTTTTTAGAAGCAAGGCTGGGTCCAGAGGGGGTTTAACTCCCCTGGAATTTTGTCTGACTCGTAAAAACCCAACAAAAATGTATGTTTGTTACAAAAATGTAACAAAAATGTAATGTTTCTTTTTACCCCCCCCCCCTAAAAAAGAAACAAATATTGCCTTGCTTAGAAGTCATGCAAGCAATTTTATTTTCCCCTCGATTCGTTAAAGAATGGCTCGCAGGTTTTGATAATATGTGGTACTTGTAAGCACCACAATGACTTTAAGAGCCTTGACTAAGTCCCGGACTGTATTTTCTTCTTTCGTGACAGAAGCCATTTTACTCTTTACGAAATCGTGCATCTTTTTAATGCAGGAAGTGGTTAAAAATTCATATACACGGGGCTTTCCTTTTATCTTTTGGTCCAGATTGACCTTCAAAGTAAAAGGGAATCTTTGTCAATTTTTAAAAGAATCCTACCATGCTTTTAGCATAATCCAGACAGGAAAATTTCAATGAAAAGGACAGCTAAGAAACGTAAATTTATATGCAATACATAGTAATAATATTATCTTCGAATATATATTATCTTTGAATATATATCTTTGAAATATATTATCTTTGAAGCCATGTATGCAGTTTTATTTACGCGTCGACTCGTTTAGAAATGGCTCACAGATTGTCATATTGTGTGGTCTTCTTCCGTCCAGAATTTAGGGTAATAAAGCTTCTATAGATAATTTTGATCTAACCCACATACTACCATTGCTGAAACGTAAAACACAAAATTCGGATGCAAGATTTCGTTAAACGCAAACAAATATATTTTCTTTTCACTTCCCTGCCGCCATGGTAAGCCAACCTTATTTCCGTGGCTAAATTCTAAGACCTTAAAACAACCAATATTTAGATTTTGCCGATATGGCACTAAACAAAATTTGAATCTGTTTATTTTCCCAAGGGGTGATTGTAACAAACCAACAGCCCTATATTATTGGAAAAGAACTCATTCAAATGAAAACTAAAAGTTCTAGTGCCCTTGCTAAGTGACCAAAAATATTTGAGGGCAACTAGCCCCCATGCCATACCCCTTTTCTCTAAACTGTTTGATCAAAATTTTGAGATATAATGCCGTAAAATTTTAAGATATAATTTTGAGATAAAACTTCGAGATATTAACCATGGAGAGAATACGAACCCTCCACAGCCCCTGGGGATACGTCTTTAAGTTATAAAATTTGCCAGTTGTTTACGCATAGAATTTGTTATTACGAAGTTTACATAAATATTTTTGGGTGAGGGAAGGGTGGTGAACTGCTCAGAGGATTTTACATAGGGAGAGAATTTTTCAGGGGGGTGGGTAAACTTTTCATAGGAAATTTTACACGGGGGGAATTTGCCAGAATTCGTATTCGAAATTCTTTTTATTTGTCTTACTTTATCTTTGTCGACTCAATTGTAAGGATGGAGATGTTAAGTATAATTGTCCAGAATACATTTTCCACCAGGATTGAATTTTTAGAGGATCTTTTGTGGGGGGGATTTTTCGTTTGTTTTTAAAGTTTGGTTAACTGAAAGTAAGCAGCAGAATCAAAACTAAAAACAAACTGACATTATTATGTATATGAAAGGGGTTGTCCCCTCCTCAATATCGCGCTCTTTACGCTAAAGTGAAATCGTGTTAAGGTACACACAAACTTAAGCGCGAAGAGTGAGGTGTTGAGGAGGGGATAACCCCCTTCGTGTACGTTGTAATTTCTGTTCGTTGTAAGTTTTAATATTGCTTTTCAATTTCCATTGAAAAAACTTCAGTTGATAACGATAGATAAAAGTTGAAATAGGGATAAATCCTTTTAATAGACTTAACAGATGTGAGTATTTCTGCTTATGACAGTCACTGTACATCAACATTTTTTATGAATTATCACTGTCTATTAAACAGATGTATCGCCATTTGAACTTTTATTTATCGTCATGGAAAGGCAATGTAGTCTTTGAAATATATATTTTTTTTAATTTAATTCGTATAGTAGCAATTATTTCTATGTCGTAAGTGTTAATACTATTTAAATTATTTTATAAAAAGGGCTCTTGTATTTCGTTATTTCTTGGTAATCTTGCGTCGACTGTTTCTGGTAATTTTGCTTCAAGATGAAACTATTGTAATTTTGGCAGTATTTTATTCTGCCAGAATTCTTTGTCACGATTGATTTTCTCAATAAAGGGATCGCCTTCACCGAAAAAAAAAAACAACAAAAACAAAAACATAATAGCAGAACAATCTAATTGTATTTATATTTGGTAAAAATAACTATGTGAACTTTTAAGCTGTAATGCGACATTGTTTTTGTTTTCAAGACAAATATTTGTTTTATATAGCCTCCATTCTTCTATTGCCTATTTAAATTTTGGTACTGAGAGGACATTTTACTTCCAAAACCGCCGCATCATTAGACAAAAAAGTGGTTATTCCATCGGGACTGGCTGCAAAATATCCGTATTAATATGAACAAAATGTTCTAAAGGATGTACTTTGCAGCAGGGGTGAGGCTCCAGCATTTTTAATGGGAGGGGGGAGGGGAAAAGAGGTCCATATCCGGATAGTCAAGGGGCATGGGATATATAATTATTCTTTTCTTCTCATTATTGGGGGAGGGACAACTTCCCCCCTTGCCCCCCCCCCCCCTAAAAAAGAAGCTCCTGCTTTAAAGTCTACCTTTTCCTCAAAAGACGATATAGTTTGTTTTTTTTTACATTTGTCCAGGTTCTATTGCATAAGTCTGGTAGTTTTTGGATAAAAAAGTTGAGACAGTTATCCTATTTTTTCTGTATTCTAGCCATCTGCTGTCAATACAATTTCCCTGAAGTCGCGTTGCTTCTTCTATTTGGTGAATTTTTAAGTCAGTACACTGTACACGGTTCAGGTGAATCAGGATCTAAATCTGGAATACATGCGTTTGGGCCATAGTTTTTGTCATGTTTCAAAACTTGCTTCGTAGATTGTTTTGCAGGCAGACGTCTTTTAGCAGTCCAAGTATGCTTGTTTACGGTACTTTTGGCCCGCTGCTCAGCAAGTCGCTTCGACAAACGTCTTGGTGTAGATCCTAAACTACTGCAAAATATAAGCAAACAGGTAGAATGTCTCTTAGAATATTTTATGCCGGCAGTGGTAACACGCGTTATGTATCGGGCTCTTTTCATACCATTATGTTTTATCCCCCGATAAGCCTAGCAACTATGCTCATAACATACTCTGCAAGGTTGCTAGTACTGTTTCTAGTTAAAGTGTCAAATATTGAATACACATGACTAAGAAAAATATTGCTTGGGGCATCTTCTTCGCTGAATTCAACAATTTCCCCTGCCATTTTGCTTTATTCTGGGCATTGTCTATGATCACTACGAAAGAAATACAACGTTATCTCTTTCAGCTCATTTACAAGGTCGTTGACACCTTTTCCTTCACGTTATCAATTGCACGTTGTCTGTGCAATTGTGTTTCTTGCAAAGTTGCACATTTTCCTTATTTTTAACAACTAAGAAGCCTCCTGCATTCGGGATTTTTCGTTTTGCTTCAGGTAAAGCCTATATTTTAGGCACTTGCATGCATGGTTGGCACATTTAATTTTTTTCAAAATGTCTACCTTACGGTCCTTTGGCTGTAAGCTCTGCATGGGTGCTTGAGTCACAATCAGCGACATATCTAATATATTTTACAGAGTGCATAGCTGGAGTGTTTCGAAATGCCCAGACTAAAATATCACATTCCATTCCTGTGCTTAGTCCCTTCCAGTTTGTGAAACACGTAAGGTCAGGAATCAAAGTGTTTTCATCCCTTCGATTCTTCATACAAATGCAACAGTACTTATTTCTAATCCCAATATGTGTAAGCTTTTTTTGAACAAAAACCAATGAGGACTCCACAACCAGACAACACGGAATACCTATTATCATAGCTTCTAGTTTACCAGCCACCATCAACTATAACACAAGTCTCCACTGACCCATACATGCTTTGCAACATCTGCAATAAGTTGTATGTCTTGGCAATTGAAAACTACGACTTTACCCCGAAGAGGACGAATTTACAATCAATTTAAAATTCTGAGAAGTTAATTGATTTAAAAGTAACAATAACAGTATTTTAGCCTTCCCAGTTGCAAAAGAAGTAATGCTAAACGTTGGCAGTAATGGATTCAACCAAGATGATTTGCTTTATTTGTAATGAAATTAGTCTACGTTTGATGATCTGTAATTGCGAATCAGCTATAATGAAGGGGGTGAGTCATTGTTTAGGTGGGGGGGGGTAGATTCCTACAAAAGTACATTTTAATGGACAAAAAGCTTACTCTTTCTGAGGCTTCAGATGAATGTTGAAAGAGGTAGGCGGGAGCAGGAAATAATTAGAATATTTTCTATACAGGTAAAACCTTACATTATCATGTCTAAGAGCACATAGGTGGAAAAGGCAAGGCAGGTAATCATCAGCCCCACCAGAAAATTTATTTGGGATGACAAATACTGCTAGGAACTTAGTTTTCAGCAATTTTAAATAGTAAAATAGTACTTTTGCAATGCAAACAAAAGCTGACGGCATATTTTAAACGAAATTGTCCCTTGTTAAGTTGTTTTCCTTGTGTTTTCTATAATTACACGAACTTTCTTGTGTACTTATTGTCCACTAATTACTAATAAACAAATAGATATTTAGGATCACCATAAAAAGCTAATTCTTTGATTGAATATTATCAATAGTTAGGCTCTCATTCTTTCGTTATTGACAAGGATCTTTATTTACATATCATTCATTACTAGGAAGAATTTGAATTTTTGGGTTGCTCCATCTAAATCATATAGAAATATGTTTGTGGAAAACTCGAAAGGGGTCACTCAGTCATAAATTAGAACCTTTATTTTCCTCATTAGTGGTCAAAATCTACTGGCAGGCAGGCATCGATGTTGAAACACACATTTTTTCCAGAGTTTTTCCTTATTCTGCTCTGTTTCCTTTGGTTTCCTTATAATTACTTTATAGTCCCAAATTTCCAGGGTGGGCCACGCCAACCCCTCCCTCCTCCCTGCCCCCTGCCGGTACTCATGCTTCAAGTCGAGCAAACACTTTGGAAATCTTGGTCTTCCGCGTTTTACATATATTTGTTTTAACTTTTCCCTGCTCTTTGCACATTAATCTAATCAAGTTCTCTTGGTAAATATTTTGCTATTCATATTATTGACTTACGAATAAAGTAAACATACCACTTGATGCCTTTTTTTACGCACTTTCCAAATATAATAATCACCTTTGCTGCAACTAAATTTTACCCCCAACCATGTATTTATTAATTCAGGGTATATATTTGCACATTAGGGAGGGGGGATTTAAACTTACTACTCATTTGTATCAGAAAAAACTTTACTGTTTATATAATAGCTTTGTCTGTTGCTGAAACACAAACCCGAAAATTAAACAAGCCATGTTCAACTTGAGGGCTCTGTAACTCTAGATCGATTACAGTAAAAAAAAAAACTAACAAAGGATAGAAAAAGCTCTTTAATAGAGCAAAATGAACATTAACTGTCTAAAAAATGGTTCGGCTTAGAAACATTTACAAGCTTGTATGAACTTTATTGAAGTTGTTAATACAGTTTTCTTGAACAAAACCAAGAGAATTTTAGTATAAAAAAAACTATTTAAAAATAGAGGAAGCACTTGAAAAAAAGTGAATTTAACTACATGATAGCCATTAGTCTCTTGAATCAGGTGAATCACAATCCAAGTTCAACCCAGTTCTGTAATATACCTGTTGCTTTAAACAACAAAATTTCTTTAACATTCCAGAGATAGCCATGTAACTAAGACAATTTTCGCCCCTTACCGTGCATTGTCAGTTTAATTGACATATTGATATTTATTCCTTAAAGTTTTCATAATTTTTTATTTATGAAAGTAAAAAAAGTGAAAACATTTAAAACCTATTTTGTTTTCAGTAAAGCGCAAATCGTGTTCTGGTCTTGGGAGGCATGGGTATTATCAGCCTAGTCGTGTTAATTTTTGCCCGTTTTGAGTTTGGCTTGGTCATTTAATTTTAATTTCTTTGGTACCAATAGCTACATCAAAAGAATCGCATTTTAATGCTGATTTTAAATATATAAGTTTCATCAGGTTTAGTCTTACCCATCAAAAGTTACGAGCCTGAGAAAATTTGCGTTATTTTAGAAAATAGGGGGAAACACCCCCTAAAAGTCATAGAATCTTAACGGAAATCACACCATCAGATTCAGCGTATCAGGGAACCCTTCTGTAGAAGTTTCAAGCTCCTATCTACAAAAATGCGGAATTTTATATTTTTTGCCAGAAGGCAGATCACGGATGCGTGTTTATTTGTTTTTTTGTTTTTTTCCCCCAGGGGTGATCGTATCGACCCAGTTGTGCTAGAATGTTGCAAGAGGGCTCATTCTAAGGGAAATGAAAAGTTCTTGTGCCCTTTTTAAGTGACCAAAAAAATTAGAGGGCACCTAGGCCCCCTCCCACGCTAATTATTTTCCCAAAGTCAACAGATCAAAATTCTGAGATAGCCATTTTATTCAGCGTAGTCGAAAAACCTTATAACTATGTCTTTGGGACGACTTACTCCCCCACAGTCCCCGTGGGAGGGGTTACAAGTTCAAAACTTTGACCAGTGCTTACATATAGTAATGGTTATTGGGAAGTGTACAGGCGTTTTCAGGAGGATTTTTTTGGTTGGAGGCAGGGGTTGAGAAGAGGTGAATATGCTGGGGGAGCTTTCCATCGAGGAATTTGTCATGGGGGAAGAAAATTTCCATGAAGGGAGCGCAGGATTTACTGCCATTACTTAAAAAAAAACAATGAAAAAGTTTTTTTTTTCAGCTGGAAGTAAGCAGCAGCATTAAAACTTAAAATGAACAGAAATTATTACCCATATGAGGGGCTCACCTCCTCCTAATACCTCGCTCTTTACGCCAAAGTATTTTTAGTAATTTCAACTATTTATTCTGCAGCTTTTGTGATTCAGGGGTCATTCTTAATGAATTGGGACAAAATTTAAGCTTTAGTGTAAAGAGCGAGGTACTGACGAGGGGGCGAACCCCCTCATATATGTAATAAAAACATAAGAATACAAAAGTTCTTTACGTAAGCTAATTTATAAGTTACGTATGTCTTTTACTTATAAAAAGATTCGTAAAAAATTAAAAGTTCTAGTTGCCTTTTTAATTAACCGAAAATCGGAGGGCAACTAGGCTTCCTCCCCCGCTCTTTTTTTCTCAAAACCATTCGATCAAAATTATGAGAAAGCCATTTAGCCAAAAAAAATAAATATACAAATTTCGTTTTAATTATTCCTCTGCGGAGAGCCAAAATCAAAACATGCATTGATTCAAAAACGTTCAGAAATTAAATAAAAAAACAAGTTTTTTAAATGAAAGTAAGGAGCGACATTAAAACTTAAAACGAACAGAAATTACTCCGTATATGAAAGGGGCTTTTCCTTCTCAACGCCCCGCTCTTTACGCTAAAGTTTTTTACTCTTTTAAAATGTAGAGTTAAGAGAAAGAGTCAAACTTTAGCGTAAAGAGCGGGGCGTTGAGAAGGAAAAGCCCCTTTCATATACGGAGTAATTTCTGTTCGTTTTAATGTCGCTCCTTACTTTCATTTAAAAAACTTGTTTTTTTTTATTTAATTTACTAGCACGAAACAACAATTTTGTTCAATATAAGATGGGAAATACAGTCGTTGAATAAGTTAAAAAGATATGGATTATACCTGCCACTTTTACAGTACATACTTGAGATTTACTTAAAGCTTATATTTGTAGTACGAGCTAAGCCTTAGCATAAAGACTAGGGGATTAAAGAGATGCCACTCCTACTTAACCATTGAAATATTTAATTTTTTTTAGTTTTAATGTAGGTTTCTAATTTCATGTTTATTTTTTTGTGATTTTGTTATGTTTTTTTTAATGTATAATCAACAATGTCGGCACATTGCCATGTAGATTCAAAAATTTCCTCCTTTGTTAGAGCTTTTCCTCATAAATCTTTGTCAAAGACCAAGGAAGATCCTTTTTGGGATTAAAAAACAGTACATTTCCTTATTTCTTAATTTTTGAGCTTTCATATGACCTTAGTAATGATTCTAAAATTGAAGGTTAAGTCTACTATAAAGATTACTGATGAGTTAAACGAAAGCACAGTTGCTCAGAAGTAAGCAGTCAAAAAATGGACATTACATCAGTATTGAAGGTAATATAGTTTTAATAATTTCTTCACTTGCGTTCGAGTCATGAGAAATAATAGGTATCGAGGAATTTAATTCGTTTTTCTTACCTCTTTCAGTCAATAAAATTAAAAAATAAGTTTTTTCAAATGAAAGTAAGGAGCAACATTAAAACTTAAAGCGAACAGAAAGTATTCTGTATATGAAGGGAGCTATCCCTTCCTCAGCGAGGAAGGAATCTTGAAGTTTTTGAAAAATTTTTGTCATTAAAATTCAACAGTCATTGTGTTTAAACAGATTTTCTCAAAGAGTTTTGACAAAAAGTCAAGCTTTGCTGCAATGAGCGGGGGTTTACGAAGGGTAGTCCTCTCATATGAGGAATGATCTCTGTTTGTTTTATGAACGAACAGATTGTAATGGCACATTTCACGAATTACCACAAAATTTTTGCTTGTATGTATTTGGGGGAAAAAGAGCGCAAGAGGGGGCTAACTACCCTTGAATCTCTTTGATCACTTAAAAAGGGACACTACAAGCTTTAACCTCTGTTCGAATGAGCATTCTCCTGATCTTATATGACAATTGGGTCAATACAATCACCCATGGGGAAAAACCAATAAATTCTACATTCTTGTAGATGGTAACTTGAAACCTTTGCAGTAGTGTTCTCAGATATACTGAATCCGATAGTGCGATTTTCGTTAAGAGCGCTTGACATTTTGATTTATTCTCAGGCTCGAAGCTTTAGATGGGTAACATTCAATTTAATGAATTTTGTACATTTAGAATCAGCGTAAAAAGTAAATTTTTTTAATGTATTTGGTTACTGTAGGATGGAATTGTTCCTTATTTATACTTCGTTACCATGAACTGTTTGATGAGTTATCCAAAGAGCAATGAAAATTGACAAGAGAAGAAAATCGAATCCGACTTAAAAAAAAAGAACAAAGGAGGAGAAAAAAAGGTACCATCTAGGACTATCCAGCAAAATACCAGCATCAAGTTAACTATTTGGCCAAAAAACAAGTTATTACTTGAATGTGCTAGCGTTAGATTAAGCTAAAAACAAAAGAAGTTTTTGCAGAAGGGAGCAGTCAACATAATTATGTAGTTTGTCTTCTTAGCTTATGTTCAAAACAGCTTTGACTATTTTATAGTCGATAAGCATATTTTAAGAACACAATAATCCACTTAGTCGCAGAGAGTTTCAGGTTCGGCCCAAGTAAATTTATACCTTTCAGTGATATAAAGAAATGCATTTGAACTAGTGTCAAATTTTGGTTCGGTTCTGGGTATCGCTATCTTGTCAGTGATGCTAGAATTTTAGTAAAAATTACCATACTTAAGTGTCAGAGATTCTCAGGCTCGTAACTTTTGATGGGTAAGAATAAACTTGATGAAACTTATATATTTAAAATCAGCATTAAAATGCGATTCTTTTGATGTAGCTATTGAAATCAAAATTTAATTTTTTAGAGTTTTGGTTACTATTGAGCCGGGTCGCTCCTTACTACAGTTCGTTACCACGAACTGTTTGATATTTTCGTTCACACTGACCTATTTACATTTTTGAGCATCTAGTGAGAAATAGGTACTACCCACTGCAAACAATAGATTATATCCAGGGCCGTATCCAAGATTTTTCTTTTAGGTGGGAGGAGATGGTCTAAGAAACGATTTTTTTTTTCGGGGGGATACGAAAAACTTTAAAAACGCACCAAAATTTGTTAATATTTCATTTTTGTTTCGTTTTTACGAGTCGGACAAACACTCTTCTGGGGGTATGGGGTAGGGCTCAAACCCTTTAGCCCCCCGGGTACGGCCTTGCTTGTACCTTCATATGGTTTGAACATTCACATTGTTTTTTGTTTCTTTTGTTATTTATAATGAATAAAACTTCACTTTGTTTGATCTTTTTTCTTTGTTAAACCGAGTCTTTAACTGTCAGTCCAATAATCATATATGAATATCACACACATTCCCTAGTTTTACTTGTCAGTCGAAGCGGATAAAATAAGTTGCTAGTTCCTTTGACCATTACAGGAAATTTTTTTGTTTTAATTATTACTGAATAAATTTTATGTGCGACTCCTGAATACGGAAATATCACGATATTATCTTCCATTTCATTTTTTGAATTATATTTTTTTAGTACTTCAAGATAAATATAGACCTCACGTTATATTTTTTTGAAATAACGAGATGATTTTATTTTAGGTTCTGGTCTTTGTTTGGGTTTGTTCTTCGTCAGTCTCAGCAACCTACTTTAAGGGGCATAGACCACGAAGATATAGGCCTATCCCGCCTTCTTATGGGGTTCCAGAACCGATGTACCCTCCACCAATTGTTGCAAATGGGCCTGTTTTCACACCTTCACCTGCTGTTGGAATCGGTGGAATGTCACCAATGGGCCTAGGTGGCAATTATGCCAGCTTTGGAAATTCCTTTGGTTCAAACACCGGCAGCTTTAGTAACGGAATTGGTGGCAACTCAGCAACTTTTAACAATAACTTTGGTAACAGCTTTGGTAGCATGCAACATGGTATCGGTGGCAGTTCTGGAAGCTTTGGCAACAGCTTTGGCAGTAGTTTTGGAAACTTCGGCAATAGTTTTGGAGGAGGCTTTGGAAATTTTGGAAATTCGTTTGGTAATAGCTATGGAAGCTTTGGAAACTCCATGGGTGGTATTGGTGGCTTTGGTGGTGGTTACGGTGGATTCATGCCATCTTATGGACCTTATGGAGGTGCAGTACCTCCTTTTGGATTTGGCTCTGGAGTTGGAGGAGGTTACCAAGCTCAATTTGCTGCGGGAGGTCAACAAGCCAGCTTTTTTGGAGGTAGTGGATTTTCAAATGGAATGATGCCATTTTAATAATAGTGACCAATTCTCATATGTTATTTAAATACGCGAAATCAGCAATCAAAGCAAAGTGTACATATAAAGGAACACTTGTAAGTGAAATATTTAGAAATCTATTTTTCTACCTCTTTAATATTTGTACTTTCGCCAAAAATAAATTTTATACACAAGATTTTGGCTGGATTCGATAGGTTATAGTTTTGTGACAAAAACTTCATTGGAGTCAATAGGTTAAAAGCAATATTTTAAGGTCAGTTTGGTTGAAACTTTACCACAATCCATAGGAGTATCGTAATCACGTCGTTTGTCAGGTAACTGCTACAAAAGGAACCTTTGATTTAGAGTTTAAGCTATTTTTGAACACCGTGTGGTGTTTACAGTTCTCTTTAAAATAGGGTGGCCAACTGACCAACTTGCCAAAAAAAAACATATTATTTGACCTCTGCAATTAAGCAGAAGAGAACTATAGATCAACCGGATATTGCTCGTTCCAAAATACGAATATTTTCATGATTTGCCCAATAAATACTTTTAATATAAGTATTTCCTTGCGTTTTTTTCCAATTGCGTATCTCTCATCCAAACAAATTTAGACGCAAATGCCTGGTAGACCAAAATTAAATTTTACTAATTCACTTTGCTTAGCACCTATAAGCTTGAAATATAGCTTTTGTCCCATCCTACAAGTTTAGTTCAGTTTATTAACATCAAAATGAATGGACAACAATAACTCTGTACCCCTACAAGGCTCCATGGCCCGTTACAGAAGCAATAGCTTCTTGGTCTTCGAATCTTCGAATAAGTACTTCGATGCAATTAAATACAAACAACTTTTTATCCTACTCCTATAGTTGAATTAGACGACTATTTTTTATGGGATGCTGGAAATAGAAGTTCAAATTTACTCTAAAGACGAGGGGGTTGGAATACATTGCATAAACAGGATGATTGCTGCTATTTTTAGTTTTTAATACTGATCTTTCTATCGTCCGACAAAAAACTCCTCCTTAACAACTTAATTCTTCCTTGTTTCTAATGTAATATCCAAAATTTTCCTAAATATGAATGAGTAGGAAGGGGGGTTGGAGTCACAGTCTCATCAATCCCCATTCTTTACTTCAAATTTTAGCTTTTGTAGACTTTTGATTCAAAATAAAGAGCTTATTTTGTGCATTTGCTTTTTCCAGTAGAATCAAATTTTCAAGGAAATTATTGTTTCCACAATTAAAAAACATTTTTCATTCGCTCAACAGCCATAAAATTGTTCATGTATATATTTCCCAAAATAAGGGGAAGCCATTGGTTGAAGGGCTGAAAGCTAACAAACAAGTATCGATCCAATAAGAGAGTCATACTTACTCCCGCCGTCTACCCGTGCCATTTAACCAAACACTTGCAAAACTATAGTTTCTATGACTATCTTAGTTCTATGACTATCTACCTTAGTTCTGCCCTAGGAATAACGTATGACGGATGATAGATAGACTTATCTATTAACAAATGAACTGACACCATTTTATACAAACCTAATAATGGCTTATGCTAGATTTGCCTCTCACTCAATCGGACTATCTGTCTTGGCTTTTTCTACAATCAGGCATAGCTTGATGCCCACAACTACTTGATTTTAATTAATCGATTGTTTCCTTTCAACAAAGTTATTGAAGAAGCGAGAATCTCTGGTCAACCGCTATACGCCCTCTTGATTGATATCAAAGGGGCCTTTGATAACATTTCTCATGCATCTGCACTGCTTGCTTTAATCCATGCTGGATTGCCCCTAGCTGTCATTCGAGTCCTTCGCTCTTGGTATTCTGGATTAAAGATCCGTATTTGTCCGAGTTCGTCTTCATCTCAGTCCAAATTAATTCAAGTGGGTAGAGGAATTATACAAGGAGGAATTATTTCTCCTTATATATTAAATTCATGTTTCGCTACTGCCCTTAATTCTCTTTCCTGCTCTTTTGTTTCATTATCTCAAAATCTGTCTTACATTGCATATGCTGATGACATCATCCTTCTAAGCCGGTCCAAGTCTAGTCTTGTTTCGAATTTTAATATTTTAATTAATTGTTTAAAAGGTTTTGGCCTTTCTATCAGTTTTGAAAAATGTCAATTTTTTGTTGTAAATTGTTTAGAGGATAATGTCAGGGCGACTCCCGATTGCGGCAATGGTGTTATTTTTCAGTCGTCGCCAATAGTCACTTATTTGGGATTACCTTATGCTGCTTCGAAAAGAGATTTTAAACCAGTCCTGGTTCAGCATGTTCAGATGAAACTACGCAAAGCATTTGGTCTTTTAATTCGTTTTCGGGGTCTTTACCGTCGGGACGTCCTTGGTCGTATGTATAGCGCTGTTCCTCTGCGTCACGTATTGTTCCCGTCCCTCCTCTTCCGTAATTTCAGACCTTCTGATCTTTCGCCCATTAAAGTTTCTTATTTTAAATATCGTAAACTTTTACTTGGTTTCCCCTTTCTTTTAGTAACACTGAGATTGTTTTAAAGCTTAAAGTGAAGGATCCTGTAGTCTGTATAAAGAAAAAATATAAAACATTTGAAGATAAGGCGAAAATTAACCTTTTAGGCCACAATTTATTTCCGTTTTTTAGTAACAGTTCTGGCTCTTGATGATTTATAGGCTAAACTATTTAGCAAGTGTTTTGTATCTTTTTTTCTTCTCTTTTTAAGTGTTTGATCAATATTTGATAGGTTTTGATTGTAAGTGTTATCATTTGTCTTTTCTTTATATTATATTGTAGCGTACTCCTCATTTTTTGAGGGAAATAAAGAAAATAAAATAAATAAATAAATAAATATAGTAATGGTTACTGGGAAGTGTACAGACGTTTTCAGGGGGATTTTTTTGGTTTAGAGGGGAGAGTCGAGTGCGGGATACGTGGGAGGATATTTCCATGGAGGAACTTCTCATGGGGGAGGAGAATTTCAATGAAGGGG